>NC_016088.4:2630840-2639288 GCF_000004515.6 Glycine max | reverse complement strand
TAGTTTCCAAAACCAAAAAAAAATAAATTATATATCTTCTTTATTTCCTGAAAATATAATAATTTTTATCTCTTATTTTTAAAAATTATATTTAGTTTTCAAAAAAGTTTTCGTTTTCATGTACTGTAATTTTTATTTTAAGCTAGCTCTCATTCATTTTGTTCATTAAATGGCTACGTGATTCTAAATGAGGGACCAAATGAAAAATCAAAATATTAAGAGGAATAATAAAGGAAACAATAAACAATTTTTTTTTTTTTAGGTAAGATGGTTGATCTTGGTCAAACTATGATATTGCTTTGACCCTCCACACACACACATAGGAGTAAATAATGAAATTTATGAAAGAAAAAGAGATATATTATATCTAACAATACTATCGTGACATCTCATCTTTTATGGTAAAAAAAGTTCGAGATTTTTTTTATTTAGCAATAAAAAAGGTGCGAGGATAATATAAAAAAAAAAATAGGAGAGGTGAAAAATTCCTGTTGACCAAAAATAAAAAGACAATTCTTTTGATAATATGCTAATCATATAAACAAAGAAACTAGAAAAGTAACGTAGCACGATAAAGTTCAATCAGTAGTACTTTGAAGGGAGGGGAGTATAGCCATGGGGAGAAGGGGGTTAGGGATGAAAAAGACAGATCGATCGTGCAAAAATGCATTATTAAACAATTAAAAATTTGCAATATATTGCATCCAAAACAACATTGTGGGAGTGGGACAAGTCAGATTGAAAGGTCATGGATCCAGTGGCCATACATGCATGCAACTGTGGCCATGCTTGAAAACTTAATTTCACAACTTTTTTAGGTGTTGAAAAATGGAACACCTTAGATTAATTCCCTCATCAGTGGTTGAATAATTTGTTAGACACTGAAAACTGAAATGACTTGGGGTGTTAATTACCCGGTCGGTCCACGAACAAGGTTACACCCGACATAACACCATCTAGATAATTGGCCATTACTTGAAGGCTTATAATCAATGTTAAAAATGCAAATCAAGGAATTGAAAGAATCCCTTTCTTGTAGGACACAAGGTATCCTCAAGCATCTACCTTTTTTGCCTAGAGAGCCCCTTTACCTGACTTACATTTTTGTACGCATTAGACAATATATGCACAGAATATAGAAATCTCTCGATCGAGGCTAAAGAACCCATCAATAGTGCATGGCATGGCTGGCTAGATGGTGCATATATATGGTGGTATATATCTAGTTGTGCTCATCAATCAAAGGGCAGCAACTTTATTATATTATGTGTGATCTATATCATTACAGAATCACATAAGGACTGGCCTGGTCAAATGATCGATTTTGGCCATCGATTAAGAGTCTCATCATTCAGCTTTTTGTCTAATATGATGTGTTAGGGTTTACAAATAATTATGTCTCTTAAATGTGTGGTCAAAAGTTTAATCCTTGAATCTATGTGTATAAAAGATAAGATATCTGATGAAAAAAATTAATCCTTTAAATGAATATCTATATTTCAAGAAAATAGTCTTTAATTCTTCACGGAGGATGAATAATTATATATGTTTCTTTTTAAGTATATTGTTAAAATAGATCAATCTCTTAAATAAGTATCTTTATCTCAAGAAATTGGTCTCTAATTTCGACCCAAGATACCCTAGCCACAAAAACATGTCACATTCAGCTTTTTGTCCAATGTGGCTGCCATTGCTTTCTCATTTGGCTGAGGTGTGCCAACATATCTTTCCCTCTACTCTCTACCATCTTTCATCCTTGTGGGGTCTCCCTGTCTCTCATTGCTATAGACATGTACTTACAAGAAGTTGAGAAGGGAAAACAGATCAACCGCACCAAGTGCGAAAGCCCAAGTGTTCCTTTCTATCCACCTTAACTTTCAATAGCAATTAACTGCTGTCTCTGGTTAGACCAACCTCAATATTTGTTTTCTTCTTTCTTTTCTCTCTTGTTTGTTTGCGCTATGGATATATACTATTCTTTTTGCTTCTTTCTGTGGACATCGATCAGAAACACTTTTTCTTTTAAGAGAATCGGGTGTCCTATGTGCTTGTCTACAATATTGACAATTTCACACACTGACACTGGGTTATTCTGTATAAAGACATATTGCAAAAAAATATACGATATTTATCTGGCACTTTTTAGGAAACTAATTTTTTCCATTTTTTTTTAATTCGACTGTCAGACAGTGATATAAATAACTGCATGCATATCGTTACAAGCTAAAATAGCTGTAGTGCTGAACTAATAATAATAATTAGCTAGTCCTCGTTGAGTATTATATTACGTTTAATAATCTATGCATATGTAATCATTTACCATTATGTAAGTAATTTAATACGAGAGTACTGTGGTGTTAATTCCTACCCTACCATGCCATTTTGTGGCATAAAGTGAGAAATTTTTAAATGGTAATACCGTAATAGATAGATTTGTGTGTTTTCTCTTTGCAACAGCACTGAGCTGGACTTTGCCCACCAAAAAAAATAAAAGAAAAAGAAAAAGTTTCTGCTGGGCACTTTATATGCTGTAATGCATTTGTGAGTAATCTAGTTAATTTGCACCATAAATAACCACTATATTTTGTAGTTAAGGAAAGCCAAAAGCCTATTGAATTGCATTATTTTAATCGCATGATGTTTGGGTTTTATTAGGCAAAAGGCAAATGGATCGTCATACAATGCAAAAACTAAAACATATATAATTTCACTTAACTATGTAGTTGATCATGGGATCAGTACGAACGTACACAGGCCCCCCGCGGCTAAATGATCAGTCTCATCTCCATGAAAGTTTCTTTATTGATTTGTCCTCTTAGTTAGGTACCTAATCCCATGAGATATAGTATGTTTAGATAATACTAGTTCCGTTACTTTTTCTCTCTCTTTTGAAAAGTTGTTTTTGTAAAAATTAAAAAAAAATTCTTGATTTTAATAAAATAGTCCTAGAATTTTTTATTTCATCTCTTTCCCTTTTCACTTCACAATAAATACATGCGTAAATTAATTAAAAATAAAGAAATAAGTAAGAATATAATTGATAAAAAGAATAATTGATGTGATTTTGAACTTTAGAAATGAAAAATAAATAGGAATAAAAATTTTCAAAAAAATCTGACAATTAAAAAACAAAGAGGGAGTAACGTATATATTTAAAGCTAGGTTGGGGAGACAAGGTCAATTTACTATGTAAAGGGATGGAGGGAGCCGGGGTATTGATTATTGAAGTGCTCTCACTTTGGAAACTTTCTTTTCTAGCTAATTGAATAAAAAAAATACATGATGCTAATCATAATTAATTTCAATACCAATTCCCCTGTACAATTATAGATTTAATGGTGTGTTCAATTTCAGAAGCAAGAAGAGTTTGATATAAAGGTGTGACACATTTCAAAGGAGTAAGATCAGTAAAAAATGGAGAATTCATAATATAAATCTTATCCTAATTAAAAGGGTATCATATATAAAAACAGTTAAATTACTGATTAAGTACCTAAAGTATCTGTGAACTTTTAAATAGATACATAAAGTAGTTTTTAGATTTAAATATTCTTTTAATCCCTATATATAATTGCAACTATTTTTTATTTTGATTTCTATAGTTTAAAATATGTTAATTTAATTTGTATAGTTGTTTTTTTTTTTTAATTTGGTTTGTGTTGTGAAATCTCGCTAATGTCATTTGTGTGATAAATGAGGTGTCTCTTTTTATCCACGTGGTGCATATATGTTTGGTGAGTTGGAAGTTCTTGAAATTTTTCTTCATCCTTGATTCTTGAATTTGGTCCACTCCATTTGCAGAAAAAGAAACATCGAAAAACCTTCTTGAAATTTTTCTCCATCCTATTTTCAATAAAACATTGTGCGTTTGAGGTATTGTGCATGCTGGTATTTATCTGCATAATGCATAATGTGTGTACTAAATGATGCATTTATCTGTTGATCAACTGCATATGCATACTATGAACTGATAAGTTTTTTTTATCTACTGATTGCATAATGTATACTGTATAATGCCTATACGTACTGAGTTCCACACCTTTTATGTTTTCGCTAATTCTTTTCATTAATTTTATAAGAATTAAAAATATATTTAAGAAATATTAGAAAATGGCAGTATGTTAGTAACATTAATTCCTAATACAAAAATTTAATGATAATTCATTTGCAATAGTAAAATATTGCACTTTTGATGACACTTGAAAGTCTAAATATATAGAACTCCTTTTAATTCTTATTATAAAATTAAGTTCAATTAATTAATTCAGGTAGCTAAGTGAAAAGAGATGCATGGATGGGAAAGTAATATTTTCTTTGTTCCTATATATAATTAAGAAACAAATAGGAATATCTTTTTTCCCCTTAATATAAGTAATATATAATTACTTTTAAATGTAATAATTGTTAATTTTTTTTTATATTCTTATTTATTGTAAAGACTATTGATAAGATAAGGTATATTTATTGGTGGAAAAAATTATCCTTTAAAAAATAAGTAAAATCATTAATATAACCATCACTTGATCATTTAATTCAATAGGATATTTTTAAAATAAAATTCAAATTTATGTTGTTATTAATTAAAGTTAACTAACTTAATTATTTTTATTCATCTTGATGAATTAAGTATTTATTTTTATACGTAGGAACAGAATTACCACTCGTAACTGACTAATACTCTTTCTAATACTCTCTCTAAACTTATATATAAGTAAAAGTTCAATTTAGTCTTTTTTTTAGTTTAATTCTTTATTTTTTAAAAAGGATATTTTAATTATTTATTTTATTTTTTTATTCAGTTTAATTATTTTTAAAATTGACGTCGTTAATAATTTAAGAATAATTTTTTTTGTTAAAAATGAAGTGAAAGAGAAGAAGAGAAAATTGAACTAAAAATGAATTTTTTTAAATAATCTTATTTTTTGTTTAAGATTAATAAAATTTAATAATATGAATTAATTTTTTTAATTAGTATATAATTAATTATTTTTTACTCATATAGAAATTCAGAAAGAATACAATACTATTAGTGAAAATCCAGGAAGCTTTAAGAAGTCACAACTAATCGTAGTTGGTAATTAAAATGATGAGTGAAGTAATATGTTAAACTCGGTTCCCCAAGAAATCAATCACCCATCTTTGGTGTCCCCGTTTGTCAAAGATTCGCGTGCGACGTATGGATTAGGCACCATGAATGTGACACGACAAAATATGTCTCAGCTTTAGCTCATAATTGACTCACAAAACTTTTCTGTCTTTGATTATATGATTAGTTCACTAATCCAGTTGATTATCACGTTCCCCATTTTTTGAAATAAATAAAACTGTTGTTTGACATGAAAATTTATGTATACCTCAGCAGTCATCATAGTATAACCTAAACCTACCATTTGGTGGGCTTGAAGTTCACACCTTTTTTCTGATTCGATTGGCAGAAAGTTCATTCGTGCAGCAAGGAAGGAAATGATTTGAAATATGTGTTTTTCGGACCTGATTTTTTTTATGTTTCTTTTTTAGTTGTTTCTGTGCTAATTTTTGAAAATCATATAATTTTAAAATTAAATTACAAAATTAAATATTAATACAACTATATAACACATAAAAAGAACAACAGATAAGCTAATTTCATGTTTTCCCACCCGTCAATTATATCTGCAGTATGCTTAAAAGGAGCTTGTTTATATACTCCTACATACGAATAAATCTCTGTATAACGCGTGTTTTGTTATGATAAGTATATCAAATGATTGATAAACATATTTTTC
This sequence comes from Glycine max, assembly GCF_000004515.6. Lineage (NCBI taxonomy): Eukaryota > Viridiplantae > Streptophyta > Magnoliopsida > Fabales > Fabaceae > Glycine > Glycine max. The sequence continues at coordinate 2,633,523 of NC_016088.4, read as the reverse complement.
TCAAAGTTTTTTGTTAAAAAAGACAGAAATATTGTGAGTATTTTATATTTAAAATATTTCTTTTTCTTTTAAACGAAAAAGCATACGTAAGTAATGAGAATTTATATATAGTTAATTAGGACCAAAGTCTACTTTTGAGATTAATTATAAATCAATACTATTTCTTTCTGTAAAGCGAAGCCGTTTTACTTTTTTAAGCAAAAATATTAGAGATGGCACTAATAAAAAAAAATATTGTTATTCCATTTAATTTTTAATTAATCCCCCCTACCACGCACACAGTGGAAGGATAATATTATGAAAATCGTCAAACAACTAATACGGTTTTTTATTCTATAACGAGCCAATTTAGATAAATTAATCAATAAATAATTATAATAAAGCAAAATAAAATGAATTAAAAGTGTAGAATATACTATAGTTTTTGTATAGATATACTCCTATATTATGAATTAGAATACACGTGACTTACAGAATGAAACTCACTTTTTTTAATATCTCGATCAGACATTCTTAATATTTTTTTCATTCTTTTTTTTGGTTTTGCATTTCACACTCTACAACTAACCACAAATGTATTCTTTCAATAATCTCATACTACTCTTCTTTTATCTTTATCACTAGATTCATATATAAGTAAAAAAATAATTTTATAGATTAAACTTAAATATAACTAAATCTAATTAATATTATCATTCTTAAGACATTTTTTATTTAATTTTAATTTTATTTTTTATGACTCATTTTTATTCATGATAATAAATTTCAATGAAAAATATTTTAAAAATAATTTTATTTTTTATTTGGCATTAAAAAAATTAAATAATATTAATCAATTTTCTTAATTAGTATAAAATTAGTTATTTTATTTATATATAAGTATAGTAAGAGAGTATTTTTTTTTATTAGCTATTCATAATTCCTACATCAATAAATGTAAAATTTACTATCAATAATATGGATTATTAAATGCCCTGAATATGGCATAAAGGTACTTGGGGAATTGCTACATGCTTAAGCTTAATTGATGAGTTTAACTTTAACAGGTGGATTTTATATCCCCCGTGACTCACGGATACAACAACCATTGAAATGATAACGCCATTGATTGATTACTAGAATAAACTTTTGAAGCTCTCATGGTGAGTCTGCATTTGTCCAAAATGGAAACACCCGTTATTCCATTTGTAGATAACTGCAGAATGGGATCAACCACAAGAGTAGAATCATTGTAATCGGCAATCGCTTACATAATTAAGAGGTTTGTCCACTCCAAATTTGCCAACACTTTATATATATATATATATATATTACAGTTTACAAGAACTATTTTAAAATGACTACATAAAAATAATGATATAAAAATTAAAAACATATTTAAATCTATAATTTCTTGTTAAATTAATTTACAAGAATACATCTCAACATAATTCTTTTTATGTAGTACAAAATCATTTTTTTATTGAAATTAATTGAAGTCGATTCTATCAAAATCAAAATTAAATGCACAATATATAAAATTCTGTTGGAAGTTAAAAAGACAGAGTATCAACCGCCCAGTGTTACTGTAATGTGACATATGGCATTTGTCATGATCTTGCTTTTAATTCACTGGAATCTATATGTTGGCATCAACTTTTCAAAAGAAAAGAGTGATAAAAGAAAAAGAAGAAGAAAAAAAAAAGAGGAAGAAGATGGGAAGGAAGAACAAGAGGCTAGAGATAAGTATAATCTCAACAAAAAGCATATGCGTTGTTATCTATCTATCTCTGCCTTTGCCTTTGATTTCAAAATTTTTAATCATTCTGTTCTAAGAAGATCTCATCGGCAAAATGTCCCTACACATAATCTCAAAAGGCAGTGATCGAAGTTTGAGAAGGATTTTTCATTCTAATTAATTAAAGGCTGCAGCATTTCAGACAAATCTATTAATAGTCACTTGAGCATTATTATCTTAATAATAATAATCTAATGTAAACCATTTTGATTGCAACATAGGACACTTACCCGCACCCGCTATTGGTGAAATAAAAATAGATCAAATTCATGAATTTGATAAAAACTAGTGCATCTGTGGCTTAAATTGCAAAAGAATAAATAAATAAAATAGATGAAAATGTTATTTGGAAAGAAGGAAAAAGAAGAAAAGCACGGAGATAAAAGTTCCATAATTAAGGAGACATTTATTTCATCTTATCTTCTAAGCCTTTAAACTAAAAATGTACACGTTTAATTAAATTTATAAAAAGTAGTTCATAATATTTTTAATAAATTACTTTTAGATTATTAATTTTAATAACTTTCTCCATTTTAACATATCCACTCAATATATTACACTTAGGAAATGAATTTTTATTCAATACACGAGTAATTAAATTATTTATTCAAACACACTTTTCTTGATGTGTGCATATTATTTTGTAACGATTTTAGTTTTAAATAACTATGAATTTTTATATTAAAAAATGAACCAGTCCCCATATAAAAACTACTAAAAGGTTAACATAAATAATTGATCAATATTAATATTATTCAAAAATATTTTAGGATTCCATCCTGCATGACCTTTCGGGTTATGCCCTAGCCAAAGAGTACGTATTCTCTTCTTTCTTCCATTATTTTCCCCCGTTTGAGCCCTTGAGCAGCTTATCTTATCCCAATCTCATTATTGATAATCGACTTG
>NC_016088.4:2594154-2628948 GCF_000004515.6 Glycine max | reverse complement strand
CATAGGAAGCATATCAGCCACGGTTGAAACTTCCTCCTGTCAGGTTATATACACAGGAGATATTGTGCAATATTCTCATCTCACTCATCCCATTTGTCTTAATGTAAGTTTCATAATAATTGAATTTTAAAAAAAATTCTTCTTTTTTTGTTATCGGTATGAATCAAAGACAGACATCAGTTTAGAACAACTCATACATTCTTGTTCAATCAATTAAACTATATCTCCTAAATATGATCACTTATTTTAAAAATGATCTTAAAAAAATGTAAAAATAAGTCACAGCACATAATTGGCAGTGTCACACAAGTTGCTAATTTTGTTTATAGAACTAACACGGCATGAACAGCATAAAGATGTGAATGTGTACTTAGAAGCAAAGGGTAGCATGTATTTTGAGACGTACTTTTGGTGTTTGGGCTCCATGTGAAAGTATAGTAATCTAGGGTTTTAATAGAGAGCCGAAATGGTTTGTTTTATTTTTTTTTTCGTGTACCCAGAAGATGACACTAGAAAAACACTGGACCCCTAACCCACACAATATGAGAATGTGATTGGTGGGTCTCTGGTTCATTCAGCACGCAGAAGCCAAACATTGAGACCACCCCAACATGTGAAGATTGTCACTCAGCGTTGTCAATATTAAGTTACCCCTACCTTCACTTAACAATAGAAACCAGAGGTGGGCCAGTTGGTGACACAACAATGACAAAACATGCTACCAAGAAACTTTTATGGCACACGTGAGGTTTGTCAGGTGCATGCACTGTTGTCAATTGTCACTCATCACTTAACCAATTGTCCTCATATACAGTTTAGTATATTGAACAATGAACAATTTTTCTTCTTTTTTCCCCCTTATTAATTAATTAATATGGTAAAAGAATGCCTAGTTTTCTTAATTATTTTAATATAGTGAACTCATTAGAACTCTAGAAGCAATTTCACGTAGACTATAAAACCATAGGGGAAAAGTAATACACATAAGTTGATTACCAATTATAGTTGGAGCAATGGATCATGGCATTTTAAATTAAATGATGTTTGTGATGATAAATTTCCTGTGTTATTCATTTGGCATGGATGGTTTAGAACGACGAATTGAATTCTCTTCGGAGTCAATTTCTTTCTGCCCCCCCATGTTTCTGGAAAACAAATGATATTGCTTCAAATGTTACACATGTTTTCGTTTTTATCGTTTTGTCCCCATGTTTCTGGAAAAGATACGGCAAAAGAAGAAATTCTTAAAAGAATTACAAATACACTTTTCATGGTTGCTTGTAACTGATTTGGAAAATTTGATTTGATCCTATTACCTACCTTTGTCTATATACTTTGCCACTTTGGTACAACACCTTTTTCTCCAAACGGCCTTGATGCTATGTAGTCTTTGGATTCCAAATGATTTGGGCTACGTTTTCTGTATTGATTTGAATTTTGGTGTATATTTGTACATTGTTATAAAAAAAATACCAATCAAAAAGTCAAGCCAATATTTTTTATTACTAGAAAAGGAATCAAGTTATAGTTTAGTTACTTCAACCCATTAAATTTGAAATTTGAACTAATTAAACTATAGTTGAATTGAATAATTTTACATTAAGTATAACTGATTTATAATTAAATCAATTTAACTGGTCGATTTAATTTAATTTTTAAAACACTGATTTCGTTCTTTTTTCACTTTACTGAGTGAAGAGTTTTATTTTTTATTTTTGACGTTATTTAGTGAAGAGTTAAAATTTCATAAGTATTATTTTTTCAGTCTGCAATCCACAAGGAATTTAAGTAGCAGCTAAAGGGCTTTTACTTCCTGAGGTGCAGGAAGTAATTCCCTAGTAAGAGGCTAAGAGCCCATCTTTCTACACCCCCTACGACGAGCCCAATAATGGGGAAGCTCTAAATCAAATGAAGTTTTAGGCTCAAAGTCTAAAGCTCACTATTTTCAGGAGGTTGCTTCTTGCACTTCATAAAATTGCTTTCTGCACCAATAGAAATGTTTTTTTTTTCCTTCTGCATTGATCAATCAAGAGTGTAAAAGGTGTAACCAAAATATTTAAATGGTGCAGGATGTAGTTTTCAAAGTACAGGAAGCTACTACTTTAAAATAATAACATTAGCTTAAATCAATTTTTTTTATATATTTAATCTTAAAATGTTATTTTTTATTGAAATAGAAATGGACACAACATACCTGGACTCCCAAACGAAAGACGAAACCTAACAAATGCCCAAGTGGCAATCCAATAAGATAATGGGAACCCAAGTTTATGAATGCCACATATTTCTGCCACCCAGATCCCACAGCCACCCCTGTTGATATATCAATGCAAGATAAAATATCTTAGTGTTTGTTAAATTTCAGTATTTCAAAAGCTAAATGATAGAGTTTTGGAATCTATATTTACTAGAAAAAACAACTAATTTAACTAGAAACATATACGAGGTAACAAATTGAATGGTAAGAGAATTCACTTATGAAATGTATGATTGTGATTATAGAATGCCACATATTTTTAGAAATCAAATTTACTATCACGCAAATGCAAGTAGGGTGCACAAATGGTATGTGAAGATGAGATGGAAGTATTCTCTAACTGTTGGAGTTCACAGGTGAGCTAGCAAGGATGAAATATTCAATATGATAACAATATGGTCTATTTCTTGTATTTTCAAAAAATTAAATATGAGCCACGAAATACATAAAACCTAAAAGGAAGTATCAAAAGTCTAAAACAAGAAGGCTAACCAAAATCCAGAGAGCCATGATCTAAAAAATAAACTAGCAAGAAAAAAAAATTGTCTTTAACAGAAGTAGTTTTAGTATACTTTAAAAATTTATTAAATACAAAAAACATATTTAAGTCGATTAAAACTTAACTAAATAATATTACTAATTACGGACGTGAAGTAAAAAATTGATGTAACTAAATGGTAAGTTGATTAACTATAATAAACCAACCAACCATTGGCCAGTAAAAAATATGCAATATGGTATAGTTTAGTATTCATTGTTAAATCTAATCAAATAATTGACAATTGGATGGTAAAAGTTAGATAATATCACCTATTATAATTTTTTTATTTTACTGTTGTTTTTAATGAAATAATGAATAAACTAATATTATTATAATTTTTTATCAGCAAAAGTTAAAAGAAGAAAATTTCAAGTGCTTTAAAGAAAAATTGTTACAAAAATGGAAAGAAAAAATCTTGAAGGAAAGTTGAAGATTTAGACAACTTGCTTAACACACAAGACCAGCTTAGCACGCATGTTTGCTTAGCGGTCAACTCATGTTTAGCACGATGAAGGCCCACGAGAAAGTTCAAGGTCGCGCTTAGCGCAAACATCGCGCGAAGCGTGTGATTAAACTATCATATTCGCTAAGCCTAGAAAACCCACTTAGTGCAAGGTCATGTGAATTTTAAGCTACTTTAAACCAATAAAAGAAGTAGGAAGCAAAGGAAAAAATACATTGAGACTCAGAGTCTTCTAATGAATACATTTTGAGTATCTCTGATAGGGGAAACCCTCTTTCTATGTCCATTATCTCCTTCTTCTCCTCTACTCATGCTTTTTCTTCTATCAACATCAGCCCTTAAAGTGTAAAGTCTCTCATGACAATGAGAGGCTAAAATTCCTTATTGGGAGCCTAGCAACCAACACCCTTGTGTAATGTAACTATTATTACTATCTATTGAATGCAATTTCTGTTTCTATTGTCTCTTTTATACTCTTCATTTTATTGTATGGTATGATCATTCATGCATTTGTTTTAGGAGTTATACATTGAGAAATGGTAATTTCTAAAGAACTAGAAAAAGACATCTAAACAACTCAATGCTAAGGATAGAGTGACTTCGTTTAGCCTCTGCATACATATTTATACTTCATGCAATTTAGTATTCTATCTTTACAAAAGAATTTAGGAGAGAGAATAGATAAATAAATTAGACTCTTCATCGTGATGGATCAGAGTTGAGTGTCTTAGTAGATGTGGGTGGAAATTGAAATAACATTAAATAGAGAAAATATTAATATTGCATCAATGGTAGTTAGACATACTAGGCCTCAACATATTTAAACTTTGAAGTTATCATTTGCATTTAACTTTGTTTATTTTATTGTTCTTGCCTTTTAGTTTCAAATTATTCTTTCTTCTCTATTACAAATTTTTGTCTCTTACTTACGAATTGAGTATTCATTAATTCAAGTACAAATAAAATCCTTGTGAATTCGACACTTGAATTTTCGTTTTAACTTTACCACTTATGAAAAATTGATATACTTACCAACGAGTTAACAGTAGAATATCAAGTGATTATACTAATTAACACCCATTAGTGTCTACAATATTATGTAAGCATGTGATACCTCAATATTTTTCTAGATTGCTAAAATAAATGTTATTAATCTACTATTAATATTATATGATCCAAAATTTGTGATATGAGGTTTTGGAAGAATGAAAATAAAAAATATTTAATACGATCATAACTAACATTTACTCATTTACTAAAGATAAAAAAAAATAATTTTTTCAAATTATAGACGGATGAAAAATAAAGAAGATTTTCTATATTACCCAAACTTAATCATTTTATAAGAATTAAAAATATATTTAAGTTTGATTAATATTTTATTTCCTTTATTTTTCATCACTCGAGTACAAATACCAGGTGTCGAGTTTTGAAACCATAAACACAACGATGGTGGCAAGTAAGCATACCATCAAGCTGGGTTGGATATCACCATTTATTTTCCTTTATTAACTATAGTTATTATTGATGTTTTTTAGGATAACATTATTGGTATCATGAAATATTCATAGTATGTGAAATTATGAATGCTTAAAAACTAAATGAGACAGCATATTAAATTTATTTTAATTTTAAATTTGTCATAACTTATTGCCGTATTTTATAATAAATAAGTAAAATAATTTATAATTAGGTAAAAGAGATGTATAATTGATGAAACAAAAATGGATATTGTCATGTACTACATATATTTTCTAATCAAAATAAAAAATGTACTACATATATTTAATAATAGATTTAATTACTCATTTAATTTTTATATCTAAACAATTTTTACATTTTAATCTTTATATATACTTCCAACTCGTTTTAGTTCCTAACATATTAAGACTCCTAAAATTGACAATTAACTTTAACTTCATAATTTTACTGTCCACACATCAATTGAATCCATATCCAAACATTAATATTAACAATTAATATTAATAACATAGTAAATAAATGATAGTTAGATGCATATTAAATCAATCATTTTTTATCGGTTAATGTTAGATGTTAATTTTTATTAATTTATTAGTGGAAAGATTTGAAGTCACAACTTCTCCTCCCTTCTCCCTTCTATTTTTCTTTCTAACCACTAATTCAATCTTATAATTTTCAAATCAATCATTAAAGTTAATTTATACTCTCAAAATACAAAATGAACCAAATTAATAATTTGTACTCTCATTATTTGAATTACCAACTATCATTAATATAAAAAAAATTGGATAGAATATTAGAGTGAAAAAAGTAGCTGTTAACATTGTATAGGAATTTTGAGCTAGGCAAAGCTTGTGCTTAATTTTTTTTCATTAGTGAATTCTTTGCTTATAGAAGAGAGCAAAATATAAAAATAATTTTTTTCATTAAAATAAAAGTAAAAAAAAAACTCTATTGAGTAAAGGGTAAGAGCATATGTTTGGTGGTGATAGTTGTGATTGTCACAATGACTTAAAAAAGAGAGTGACATGTAAATACAACAGAGAGGAGAAAAGGAAAAGTGAGGAAAGTGACACAATACTACAGATATAATATTTAGACTTAGAATTGGTCGGAGCATTACTAAAGTTGACATTGAGAATAACTTTAGTTTTTCATTTAGGCAAAATTGTAAAATTGGTCTCCCACTTTATCTCTAATTACGGATTTGGTCTCCCTATAATTTAATTCACAAATTTGGTCCCCCAGTTTTATAAATCCCTGCAAAATTGGTCCTGGAAGCCCGATTTGGACATTGACCGTTAACCTCAGATGTTGACTGTCATGTGTCAATGCCACATGTCAACGTCTGAGTGGTTCCCCGTAAAGGCTTCATTTTTTAGGTAAAATTGCACTTTTGGTCCATCAGTTTTACTCCAATTTCGATTTTGGTCCCTCTATAGTTTAATTCACACATTTGGTCCCCTAGTTTTATAAATCCCTTTATAAATTGTTCCTGCAAAATTGGTCTTTTGAATGGTTTAGCCACTGGTGCTAGACACATGGTAAATCTTAATAAATCTCACACTTCTTTTTCATCACAAATTTTTCACTCACTTGGAACTCAGAAAAAAATCACTATTTGTCTCTCTCCCACTTTCGGGGTTGTTCAACTTGGGAAAGTGGTGCATGAATTTCAACCTGGGTCTAAAATGTTCAGATCTCTTACTTTAATAGGTTCTGTAATAACTCCCTCTTTTTTTTTCTTTTTTTGCTCCCCCATGCGATATTATTTGTATACGAATACTTAAGTGGCCTATGTATGACAATGATATTTTTGTTTGAAATTTGAAATATAACTTCTCCAATAATGAAATTTGGCTGAATTTATAAAGAGATTTATAAAATTGGGGGACCAAATGTGTGAATTAAATTATAGGGGGACCAAAATCGAAATTGGAGTAAAATTAGGGGACCAAAAATGCAATTTTACCTACAAAAAATGAAGTCTTTACAGGGAGTCACGCAGACGTTGACACGTGGCAGTCACACGTGGCATTCAACGTTTGAGATTAACGGTCAACGTCCAAATCGAGCTTCCAGGACCAATTTTACAAGGATTTATAAAATTGAGATCAAATTTGTGAATTAAATTATAGGGAGACCAAATCCAAAATTAGAGATAAACTGGGGGACCAAAAATATAATTTTACCTTTCATTTATTATGTCATTTATGTTATCTTAAATATTTAGACTTATGTTTGGTAAAAATAATTAAAAAAATAGTTAGAAACTAAAAAATTAGTAAAAAATTGAAATTTGAAAATTAAAAAATTAACTTATTAAATTATAAGTATTTGACAAAATTAGTTGTTAGAGTAACTAAAAAATATAAAATAACATAAAAATAATAAAATTATGATTTATTTAAAAAAGATAATAGGAAAATTTAATAAATATATTGTGAATAGAAATAAAAATAAATATTAAAAGTTAAGATTTTAAAAAATATTAATTCAATTAACATTTTAAAAACAATAAAAATTATTAAAAAATTTATTTATGAAACAGTCAAATAAATTTTTTAACTAATAAAAAAATTGAAAAACTAACTAAAATATGTTACTAAACATAACATAACGTTAGAATTCGTAGCACTGATAATAACTTTAATTTTTCATTTATTATGTCATTTATGTTAGGTGACTATATCTTAAATATGTTGCTTGCTGTCAGTCAAAATTGATGCTAAATTCAAATGTAGCATTGCTCTAAGGAGATACTATGCATTTTAATATTTAATTTTTTTTAATAAAATAGGATTCAAAAGGTTGCATTGAATTAGCGTCACCTAAGCTTATGCCAGTAGCATGGGTATCGAGGATGACACTACCAATTAGACTTTATTTCACAGTTTCTGATAGTGGTTAATTATCTCTCAATTAATTTTTTCTTATATTAATGTATGCCAAGGATAATAAAGACTAAAGCAATAATTATATAGCTTTGTTAATTTTCAAAGTTAAAAAATATAAGCCTCTCTACAATAACATGCAAAAAAGAAAAACAGCTGAAATAATATTTAACACAAAAATATCATATTTTATTTTAAAATTATTTAAAATCAACTAAATTTTTCATAAAGATTAAAAGAGCTTTAGAGCATTAATAAGACAATCAATTTTATATCATCTCTAAATCTAATGGAGTTGTTCAAACCAAGGAACTGTTTAATTTTCTCTCTCTCTCCATTAGAGCTTATTTAACTGGCTGGGTGGATTGCTTAAAACTAACAACTCATTTGATCGATTTTATCATCCTATCTGAAAGAGAGAAAAAAAGGTGTTCTATAATTTATTTTATTTTGGAGAAAATGCATATTTTCTTATTATAAAAGAACGTGCAATAGTTCTTTCCTTATCTTTAGAAAGAGATATTGTGATTTTTTTTCACTAAATAAAAATATTTCTCTAGTCTTGATTCTTGAAGTAGAATCAAGCGTGGTAAAAAAAGAGAGAGAAAGAGAGAGATATAAGTAGAATCAAGGGTATTCATAAAATGCTTGTGGAGTGATGGGAGAATCAAAGACAACACTGGAGCTTAACTGGAGAAAATTGGTAAATAGAATTTTCTTTTCTAATACTACTATCATGAAACAATTTCATTGTATTAATAATGACATATATCATAATTATTTTAGTTTCGTTCAATATCACCGAAGCCTAAAACAAATATGCGGATTCCTTTGGCATTTAGGTTACAAAGCGAGTATCCCTTGATTAGTTCAATTCTTGTTTTGGATCAGTCCACTTCGTTAAATGCAATTTTGCTCTTTCAGCCTACAATTTTTAACCAACAAAATACATCAATTAAGATTAGATTATTAAAAGTCAGAACCATTAAGACAAGTAAGAAAAAGAAGAAAAAAAAAACTGACGTTGAGGAGTAGCTAGGATGTTACCTCTTTGTCCCAGTCGCATCGAATTGTAATGAGGCTCAATATTAATGTCTGAGTTGCTGTGCCACCAAAAATCATCCCTGCCCAGATTCCCTTTGTTCAATTTCATTAGCAAATAGTGTCAGAATCATGTCTTAATGCATTTGAAATTCACATTCTAGGCAAAATAACTGCAAATTTTTTTAGATACAAGACAAAGAGGGTAACAAAACATACCATAACTCCTTGATTGAAGACCCAACCCATCAAAATTCCAAGAGGCACCCCAATAATATAGTAGCAACCCAAATTTATGTATGCAACATATGATTGCCACCCTGATCCCACTGCCACCCCTGTTCATATCATCCAAAAGGGAATACATATATAGCATATGGTGGAGTACATATGTGGTCATTTAACATCAAATGTTTGAACATCACTCTAACAATAACACATATTTTTCAATACACTTTTTTAACGTACTTTTTATTATTAATTAGTTAAAATTTATTAAAAATTACAAAATTTTATGAGTTTTACTTCTTATTTAACTAGTCTAACTAAATTTTATAATTTTTCATAAATTTTAACTAATAAAAAAATGTGTTAAAAAGGTGTATTAAAGAGTATGATGTTGATACTACTCATATTTGAAAAATGAAAGCTACTAAAGGGTAAGGTGATACCCGAGAGAACTGGTTGAACACTGTTGAGCAGAATTGTGAAGGCTAATAGAAGAGAAAGGTTGTTTACTTCATCAAGGACAGCTTTGCTATTAGAGAATATGTAGCCGAATTTATCGTGCAATATCAAAATCAACATCCAGAAGAAAAGTCCTATTATAACCGATGTCACCACAGATACCATAGTAGCAAACTTGGCTCCTTTTCCGTTCCCAGCTCCTAGCTCGTTTGCAACCCTCACTCTGCAGATTAATGCATGTTTAGTAACAACTTTAGTATTTGTATTTGTACCTTTTCAAGTTCTTATAACATTATAAATTAAAAAAAATGTTTTATTAGTTGTTATTTTTTTCTTTTACTAGTAGTACTATTCATTAATTATATCTCACTTTTTTCATCTTTTCTCTCCCCTTAGGTTATGGCAAATAGGGCATCCCTTGCTCTATCCATGCATCTTGAGAGTTAGTGATTAGTTAAATTAATGATCATCGTTTATCATTTCATGGGAGTTAAACCACAATCATTAAAGTAAACAGCGCACTACAACTGAAGCAGTTAATTAAAGATGGTCTAATGTGATTTGAAAAAAAAGAAGAAAAAAGAGTGCAGTATTCTTGAATTGCTATTTTTAATTCTTTGAAAGTAACTCTAGGTCCATCAATTAACTGCCTCCACTCACTAGTACTTTAGAGGAATAATGAATGAGAATTAAAATATTCACAAAAATGGCATTTGTAAAAGCAAGGCCGTGGATAGCAATTGTAGGACACTTTTGTGATCAAACAATTTTCTAGTTTTCCGATAGATAATTGTAGAATCATCCAACATATGGCAACTGGAGCAACGTGGTCACAGGCTCCATATGGAGCAATCAAGACTCTGTATACAGAGGTTGTCGCTATCTCATCTAGGACCATGTCAAATATTTAATTAATATTAAAAATTCTTAGGGAAAGAAGGATTAATTAAAAACTAAGGAAATCAAACTAGCAAGGAATATTTGTGAGATTGCGTTCCATGATGCATGACTAATACTTTATTACTACAGTCTAGACTCTATATACATCCAAATTTATAGATCACCACCATACATATACAAGATCCCTCTTTCCAGCTCGACGACAAACAGTAATAGCTTCACCTATAAAAATAATGCACGAGTTTGACTTGACTAGGACCAAATATTTTTTTATAGCTAGCAACCACATGTATTTGTTTTCTTAATTATTTGTTTCTTGTTATCCATATTAATTTGGTGGTGAATGATGATTGAGGATTAAAGGACCACGTCGTGTTTATTTGCGTGTTTATTTGTGTGACTTCACAATGTACGAAAGTCTCAATCGCCACAGCAATTTAATCAAAGGTTATATATTTTATGATAGAGAATCATTGTTGTGTCGTGTTATTCTATCCTATGACTTATGTGCTATTACACGGTTTAATAATTCACCATGTTTTGAGCTCAGCCATATGTTTGATGGGTTCCCTAGAGTTCATGAACTAACCACGTTCTCATCTCGCCGTACATTTTTTATCAATTATATTTATGAATTATGATTGATTAAATATTTTGTATGGACGTGTTCGTTTCCAGGTTTTTTTTATACACTGTAGACTATCGATCTGACCTCATTGATAGACATATAAGGTTATGGCGTGGCCTCCATTTTTGACTTGTACAACAAACTAAAGAGTGAGCAAAGTAGAAAAGAGGGAGAAAGAAGGAAAATATCAAGTTAACAATAGATAAATTACCCTGTTGCAGCAAAAAAAGCCAGAGGAATCATCAGCTCCAAACTATTGATGGTCATACTGTCAAATAAAACTATTGATGGTCATTCATTTTACAAAATATTGTAAAATCTCATTCATTACACTATTAATGTCAGTAAAAGAAATAATTGAAAAAGGATTAAACAAATGACATTTAGAAAATCAAACATTAAATTAAAAGTTTTATAAGATCAAAAAAGTAAAATAAAAGACACTAATTAATCATGTTAGGCATAAAGTGAAAATTTCGTTTACTCATTAAACTAAATTACCATATGGATAATGCATCCACAGCGATCTCCGCGTTCTCAAGATTCCCGGTCATTACAATCAGAATTTTGTAATACCAATTCTCCAAGCTGCAAAAGCAAAATTCAAAACTCCCATGAATTAACAACACATGTTATATGCAACACGGGAAATTATTAAGTACAACAAAGTATTAGTATTATTTTTATTTTCTCATGAATTATAAAATTTAACCACGTGGTAGTTGGGGAATAGGAGTTGAGAACATATAATAATTTCTTGTGTATCATAGAACACACCTAACATTGACAAGAATAATTGACAAACAAAAAAACAAAAGCACTCACAGTAATAAAAACTTTGAGATAACACGTTTGAGGGTAACGATAATGAGATGATCAGTCAAAATAAATTATAAAATTACACATAACTACTTTGAAAAAATCATAATAAAAAAGTGATTTTGAGATAGTGATTATGATTTTGAAGAGTATTCAAAAAGATTATAAGATAGAGATTACCATAGCATGACTCCAGCAGCAGCAGAGAGTTTCAGAAACTCCCAAAGACCAGAAAACGCTTCAACAGAGAAACCACTCCAAGTGTGAGGGCACCCACCCCAAACAACGTAGCCAAAAAGCCCCAAAGTGAGGACCCACCAAGAGAAGTTAATAGTAGCAGCAGCACCAACAACACCAAACTGAAGCTTGAACACGAACAACCAACTTACAAACACATGCACCACGAGCGCCACCAGAGACACCCACGCTATGGGCGCGGTCTTCAGCTGGCACTGCAAGAACCTCTGCAGAGGGAACTGAAACGCAAAGGCAAAGTGCACCGGTATCATCCAGATCGACACCGCGCCGGATAGCTCCGCCAACTCCTCCGGCTGCCCCAACAACTTCAACACCGGCGAGGCAAACAAGTACAAAGGCAAAAGAAAGATGCAACATATGAAAAGAACGATCCATGAACGCTGCATGTAAACGCCTAACATGTAGTACTTCTTCGCTCCAAAAGCTTGCCCGCATAGCGTTTCTAAAGCGCTTGCCATACCCAACTGATTAAAAGATAAATGCGAGTTAGTATTAACATTTAACGATTAGAAATTTCAATTCTAATCGGAGAACAACATTAAATTAAAATACATGTTATTGTACTGGGCAATCTTCAACCTAGCTAAATAGTTTTCGATATTGTTCTAATTAGAGAACATGGCTAAAAACACATTATGTAACTGTGTCTAAATTTTGTGCTAAGTGGGATTAATAGTATTATATATTATACCAAGAGGCCGAAGTCGAAGCCAACGACGACATTATTGGCAATGGAGATGGCAGCGAGTTCGAGGTCACCAAGGTGGCCTGCAAAGGCTTGTGTTATGACTAACATGGAGTAGGATGCAATACGGCTGAAAATTGAAGGGCCTACTATGTGCCAAAGCCTCTTTGACTCAAGCCAAAACCTTCGTGGGAAACTTTGGTCTTGTTCTCTTTCATCTGTTAAAGGGTGAGCTTCTAATAGTGGAAGCTTTGCTTCTACTAAAGGTGAATCCTCTTTGCTTGGCATCTCGGAGTCGCTAGCTAGCAATATGTGGTGCTGGTGAGGCTAGAGCTTCTGGGTGTTCTGAAAAGTGTGAAGGAAACAAATTTAAAGAAAGGAAGAAGAGTGATCACGAGAGAGGTTCAAAAGTACAGGCTTTTAAAGCAGATGTGGCATGGTCTGGTTTCTTTCAAATGAACAAACAAAAAAAGGTATGACATGCACAATAAAATTCATATCTTTCTTTTCTTTCAGTTTTCTTTTCTGTTAAAAATTCATGATATTTTTACTCACTTTCTTTTTTAAACCAAACATGTCATAAGTGTTGAAAATGATATGTAGGTTAAACCATTTGAAAACAAAATATACGTACGCTACAGTAGCTATAGAAATTATACTCCATTCTTACAGTTAAAAGTATGGGTGAATGCGAGACTAGTCGGGGCAAATTATTTTAAAATAATTATTTAAAAATATATATTTTTAGAATAAATAATACAAGATACCAAATCAAAATAGAATGACTTGAAATTGAGACGAAAAATTGGAAGAGTTGAATTGAAAGGAAAAGTAAAAACAACTTGAAATTGAAAAAAGAAAGGGATTAAAAAAATAACAAAACATCACCTCTTAGCCTTTGGAGTTCATTGCCCTCCCTTCTCTGTGCTATCATTCTTACCAGATCCACCACCAGAGACCACCCTCATTAACCTCCGTCAGTCACAATTGTTTAAAAAGTAAAAAGTTGTAATTTTTTATATAAAAATAATATATATAGGACATTAGATTAGATCAAGACAACCCGATGCATAATTCAATCTCATCTCCAAAATATATGAAAACTAAGTTCTAAAATTCAAACCCATTAAAATTAGCATTGGACCAGGCCGAAAGTTAATGGGCTTGGGCAGGTTACGCACACACCTATGACAAGGTGTCATGATTGCTATCAATTTTTTTTTTTAATTTTTTTAATTTCTTAAATTACCTGTATATTAAAAAAAAATAACTATGATTCGTGTCATTTTTTATTAAAAGTTTTCATACCAAAGAGCAACGCTGTAAAATAACAAAATGTTCAAAATTATACGTCATATGCATATATAAATAATTATTTAGTATTTAATCTCAAAAATAAATATATAAATACCATTTTTAACCTTTACTTTAATATGAATTTATCTTCCTATGATTTTAAATGTGTTTTAAAGATTTATAATTTTTTTAATTTTAGTTATTTTAATAACTTAATATCATATGTACCATTTCAAAAAAATTGAAAAAAAAAACTAATTTACAAACAAAAGTTCAAACCCTTTCTTAGCAGTTAGCACTATACCAATTACCAAACATAACTTTGAGGAATCGGAAGGCGACTTTTTTTTGTTGAAATACAAGTGATATAATGAAGAGACATTTTCCATATTATTGGATAGGGCACCAATAATATGCGTCTTGGTTTTTAATAAAGACCTACAAAATGAATTTATGTGTTATTTGTATGCCTAAAATGCAAACAGATTTACCTAATCACATGCTAATCAATTAACCCTTGTGTATTATGGAATTTTCTAAAAATATTTATCCACCAATTAAAATTTTAATAACGTTAATCACTAATAAGTTACAACATAGTTGGTAGATGATTGAATTCTTTAAGCATCTCAACAAGGGTTTGATACTCTGATTGTGCCTATGGAGAAAACTTTGTTATAAGAGATAAAACTTACTTTGATGATTTCTACACCTCGAGCGTTAGTCTCATGACTTTCGGCTATGGAAATATCTTACTTCCAGCAAAAAAAAAAAAATAATAATAATAATAACATTAGTAAAATTGTACTTGCATTCAGGAGAAAGATATGTATTAACTTCATATCATCGATCATTCATACCAACAACTTCAAAAACAAGTACTTGGTACATCCATTCTCCTTCTTTACTTATCCATTCCTTTTTTTAATTTGTTTTCCAAAAAATACACTCTCCTGTTTACTTAGATAATGGGAGTGAATAAGCAAACAAGAGAGTGGATATAGCAAGTTCCTTTACCTTGTTGATAAAGGTTTGCCCCTGTCGGGCCCAAAATTGTGTGCATGTAACTATTTTGAAGCTATGCTAAAATAGGTTATCATTCAACAAAGAAATATAATACGGACACTTATGTTGAAAGACAACAAGGCATGTGAGAGAAGAAAATTCTAATAAGTTTAGGCTTCAATTGTTTTCAGGGTTGGGACTTTGTTTGTTCACAATGGACATTGATTTAAGGAGTGTTTGATGGGAGAATCTAAGTTTTGACAAAATTATTTAACTTTTATCTTATTATAATTAAATATTTTTGTCAAAAATGAGTTAGTTAAAATTATTTTGGATTCACTTCTTATTTAACTATCGTGAAAATCATGTATTTTGAAGAACGTTAGATCGAGTTATGAAGTTAAGAGATAAAATGAGTGAGTTTGAGTTGAAGAGAAAGAAGGTTAAGTGAAAATTAGCCAGGATTTTGAGTGATTTCAGGTAAATATGGTTTGAATTTTTTAAGGAATTTATATAATTTATTAAAATCATTAAAGTACAATTGATTTTCCTCCTCTCTCTTTTTTTTTTTTGGCTAGGGTTGGACATATACATGGAGAAGTAAATATCATGAGTTGATTCAAATTTTGATACCAACTGGAGTAAGTTTGCCTTTTGATTAAACCATATCATATCTTACCATTTTCAGTGTAATTTCTACATTAACAAAGTGTGATATGTATAATTGTTTTTTTAGGCCACTTAAGATGAGTGAAAGAAAAAATGGTAATTTTTTTGTGTGGTGAGTAATATTAAGTGTATCTCTACTATAAAACAGTCATTAGTAATACATGTATTTATTATAAGAAAAAATAATATTATATTTTTAGGTAGAATTAGGATAAATATCCATTTTTGTCTTTAAATTTGTTAGACACTAACATTTAAGTCCGTGAAAGATTAAAATATTATCTTTAAATATGTTGTCAAGTGTTATTCATATGGTTGTCATGTGTTCAAATAGTCATATTTACGTGATACTTTTGATGATAATATAACACATGATGGTTGTAAGTGTCATTCATGTTATTGTCACGTGTCAAAAAATCTACTTTTAAATTTAATCATTAATTTTAATAACTTGTTGATATTTTGATTTTGAACTCAATTTGAGACATGATTTTAAATCTGTGTTTTGCTAATTCAAACTATAAAACTTGTATTATTAAATTCACTTATACAAAAACTATCAAACCAACCATCATTTGAATGAAAAAGGGGCCATGATGGTGAAAACCACATGAAAAGTAGAATGTTATGAGTAACTAAATTTTTTTTATTAGATTTTTCAAATTTTAGATTGCTTATTGGATTTACTTTTCACTTTATTTTTATTATGTTTATATTCATTTTTCAATTCAAATATCATTTGAGTTTTATAATCTTCATGCACGTGAATTTAATGGGATAAGATTTATGTCTCAAGTTAATTATGATAGGATTTAAAATCGTGTTCCAAAATAGAAAAAAGTCATTTATTTTAGAATGATCAGTTTTGACATTTCGAATGGTAAACTGCTGTCATTCAAGAGTTACAAAGTTAGTTAAATATGTTGTACAGGTTAAAAGGAATGCTTCGGATTCTTGGAGATGGAGAAACAAAAATTCTGGTATGCATTCCACGAGGTCGGCATACGAGGTGTTGACATATATATAATGATGAAGTTGACCTTGTCAATCAATTCTACCCTCTGTGGTGGCGTTTGAAGATCTCCAATAAAGTAGCTTTCATGATTTTGAGGGATACTGTTATGACTAGAAGCATTGATCAACAAAACCAAGAACCAGGAACTGCAGAACCAAGCAAGGATGCAAAACCAAATAATGGCCAAAAAGAGAAATCAACAAACCCTACTACCTTAAAGGATTTTGTTTAGCAAATTAGGAAGTAATGGCTGAGCTTGTAGCTGAATAGTGGCACTCTAGATGCTTTGTTGGTTGATTCCATTCCGTTAAGAATTGTCCCCTTTGATTTTGTCATTGTTTTCCTTCAAGGCACACAATGCCAAATCCGTTAGAGATTTGTTAGCTGCATTTCTATATATATAGGAATGATGTATTCTAATGGATAAGCAGAAATAAAATCTCTTTTCCTCACCTGATTCTGGAGGTTCCTAGGCCTCGAATGCTAGGATTTATTTTCAACTCATAACAACTTTGGTGCTTTCATTAAGAGGCTCACCATGGCTGAATCAACTCGGTCCAAATCCAATTGGGATCGCCTTGAAGAAGTCATAGTCAAATTGGCCTCTAACCAGATCCACGTTATTGAGAAACTTGATGACCTTATGCATCCCATCACTGTCCTCGAAAACACTTCACCCCTAGTAGCCTCACCTTTCTCGTCCTCAGCCATACCTAAACCACCTACCCACTTAACCAATCCACCAAAAATGAAACTAGATGTCCCACGATTCGACGGCTTAGGCCCTTCTGGTTGGGTTTTCAAAATTACGCAATTCTTTGAATACTATTCCACCCCTAAATCAGAGCGTCTCACCATCGCCTCCTTTTATATAGAGGGTCCGGCCTTAGCCTGGTTTTAGTGGATGATGCGTAGCCATCAGCTCACCACCTGGACGAGCTTCCTGCAGGTAATCGAGGCCCGTTTCGCGCATTCCCCGTACGAGGACCCAACCGAAATTCTCTTCAAATTAACACAAAAAGGCACAGTTAGTGATTACCTGACTCAATTTGAAACTCTAGCCAATCGTATTGTCGGACTGTCGTCACCTTTCCTCCTAAGTTATTTTGTCTCGGGACTGGACCTTGACATTCGACGCAAGGTGCAGGCTCTTCAGCCTCTCACCTTGGTTCACGCCGCCAGTTTGGCCTGCCTTCAAGAAGAAACACTTGCAGAACATCGTTGTGGCTCTCGCGGTAGGACTTTCAATGGACCCAGTTTCTCTTCACTGTGACCCCCTTCTACCACTCTCTCACCCCCAAACCTACCATTATTACCATCTCCAGCAAAACCCCCTCCCTAACCCTTAAAGAAACTCACCCCAGCGGAAAAGGCGAGTCGGCTAGAGTAAGGGCTCTGCTTTAACTGTGATGAGAAATTCACTAGGGGGCATCGTTGCGCCTCTCGGTTCTTCCTTCTCATCGCAGATGAAAAAACAGGAAGATGACGTTGCAGACCCTAAAATAGCATTTTCAGCCCCAAGAAATTAGTTGACCCATCATGATACTATACTCATCAGCTTGGCGAAGAAATTAACTAAGGCCCAACAGAGGATGAAGCAGATTGTAGATAAGCAGCAACGGGACGTGAAATGTGAAGAAGGGGACTGCGTATTAGTCAAATTAAGACCGCGTCGTCAATCGTCTGCAACAGGTAGTCCTTATTCCAAATTAGCTAAGAGGTTTTATGGGCCATTTGAAATCACCAAGAAGATAGGACCAGTTGCCTACAAACTTGATCTGTCGACAACATCGCGGATTCATCCAGTGTTTCACTGTTCCCTACTCAAACCTTATCTCCCACCCACGGTATCGACGGAGGTCCCAATCGATCTACCAGCTTCAGCTGAAGATAATCAACCCATCATAACCTCACTCATGATACTGGATACAAAATGGCAAACTTTTGACAATGGCAGACAATTACTAGTGCTTGTTCAGTGGACGGGAATACTTCCTGAAGACACCTCCTGGGAGCAGTGGGAGATTCTAAAGGCATAATGCAACCTTGAGGACAAGGTTGTTTTGGAAGCCCATGGGGATGTTATGACTAGAAACAATGATCAACGGAACCAGGAACCAGGAAATGCAGAACCAAGCAAGGATGCAAAACCAAATAATGAAGACAATCGAAGGCCAAAAAGGGAAATCAACAAACCCCACTACCTTAAGGATTTTGTTTAGCAAATCAGGAAGTATTGGCTGAGCTGGCAGCTGAGTAGTGGCACTCTAGATGATTTGTCGATTGAATATTCCATTCCGTTAAGAATTGTCCCCCTTGATTTTATAATTGTTTTCCTCCAAGGCACATAATGCCAAAATCCGTTATAAATTTGTTAGCAGAATTTCTATATGTATAGGAATTATGTATTCTAATGGATAAGCAGAAATAAAATCTCTTTTCCTCACTTGATTCTGGAGGTTTCTAGACCTCGAATGCTAGGATTTATTTTCAGCTCATAATAGCTACCGTCAAAGGATAACTTGAAGAAGCCCAAAACACATTGAAACCCACCAAAACTCAGAGAAGGGTAGACGGTGATCAAACCAAGCTTTGATTAATTTCTTGCCAAGACACTCACACGCAGAAGGGGAAACAAGAGTAGAACCAGTTGCTCCAATAGTGATATTGAAGACCAAGAAGCCACGTGGATGAAATTGGCTTTCAATTCCTTGTTATTTATCTCAACAATTGCTGATCATTTTATTGGATGGACAAGAGATGGATTTCATGTAATTAAAAACTTGGTTTTGGTGTGCACTCAAGAGAGATGGAGTACACAGATGATATTGAAGATGAAGAACTGAAATGTAAAATAATCATGAAAAATATTTACTAAAATTTGGGATTCGAATAATATATTTGTGTATAACAAAATTTAAAATTAAATATAATCAAATAACCTACAATAATGGATTTGGTTCCTCTAGAGCACTTATTAGAAGAATCCAATATAAGAGAGATAGTCTTAGACTCATTTAAATGAATTTTTCTTAAATGTTGTTCGATTATTTTTTTTTTTTATCAAGGTTGACCATACAATAAGAAAGATTTATCTAGTATTATGTGAAATAGAAATATGTGAAGTCGAAAATGATAAATTTAATTTAATATGTGAATAGATTATTTGATATTCTCGAATATGTTAATTCGAACAAAAGTAATCAAGAATCATAAATCGAACGCTTAGAGTAATAGTTACTAAACACTTGCTGATTATTCAAAATGAGAAAAGGCACGAAACAAGTGGCAGAATTCGAAAGAATCAGTTTGTGTTCAAATATACGTGTCATGATGAGCTCCAAAAATCAGCTATTTATATCTCCTATAAATAAGTACAAATATACTGTGTTTATTTTATTACGAACATTTGCATATACTTTCTGTCCACCAAATAATGTCGCTCTCTATGGTTCTACGGTTCAATGGAAAAATATATATGGACCATGCATATTTACAAACAAAGCTTGTCCATATTAAAGCCACCCGTATTTGATAAGCATCGTACAAAAAGGAAAGATCGAGAAGCTAGAATATATAGTTAACATACGAAAAAGAAAAAAAAATTATATACATTGGTCGGACAGGAGAAAATGGACAACACTTCTTTGGATATAAAGTTAAAAGAGTTTGAGATTTTTTTCTGCTACAAAAAGTTTTATATTTTTAGTATAAAGACCTATAGACAAATTATTTTAACTTGTATTCAGACAAACCCTTTTTTTAAGTCGGCCTCAAATTGTTTGTTTATTGTTTTTGGGTTAATTACTCATTTTCCTGTACTTGCACAATTTTTACAATTTAAACTCTACGTTTAAAACTATTTATTTTAGTTTCTACATGTTTTAACTTGTTTCAGTATACTTTTTTTATTTTTTTCTGTAATTTTGGACAGTAGAGACTAAATCGGTTCAAAAATAGTATGAAACTAATAACTTTTTAGGCATAAGACTAAAATATAAAGATTACGTAAATATATGAATCAAACGAGTAGTTAATCCTTTTGATAGTATTTATTCTACGAGCATATTTCTATTTTTCTAATAATGTGTCTCTTAATTTCATGAATAGAACACTAGAAGAAAATAGAAGAGAATATGAAAACATTTCTCATCAGCTATTTTTTGTTGTTTTTAAAACATTTGTTTTAGAAATAATTTTAAAAACTTAATAGATTTTAGATGGGAACTTAATTGCTAAGCAGTGCGAAATTATTTTAGAAAACAATTTTTAAAACAAAAAATTTGAGAATGATATGAAACAAGCCCTTAAACATCAACCCCAGAAAATTATATGCTAAACCACATCGATCTAACACACTAGTAAAGTTAAGGGTTAGCAGTTTAACCAATTGCTAACCAGATCCAACTTGCATGCAATAATACAAATTTCTTGTTGGAAGCATCTATCTGGCTACTGGCTAGTACGTGCTTGCCACTTTCACATAAATATATTATAATTGGGAAAATTCTTCTTATAGCAGGTCAATTTTCTACGGAATTGATCGGGAACTAAACTAACATTGAAAGGAAAAGACGAGGAAAGCCACCTTCTCTACTCGATAAAGAAGCCGGACATTGAGACAAGCCACTTTCATCATCAATAGCTTCACATGGAAAAGATGATGGCATTCTAATTTTAAGGAAAATGTTTTTTCCAACACAAAAATAGACAAAATCTGTCCTTTTAACCCGTAGAGTATCTCACGTATATATAGGAAGATAATAAACAATAAGAAGTAAACATAATGTGATATATAATCTTTTTTTTAAATAGCGGAAGGAGAAATTCTAACCATGGATTTTCTAAAACTTTTTAAATATGTTATTTAATATTGGTTAAAATTCATTAGAAATCACCAATATTTTTTAATTTTATTTTTTATTTAATTATCTTCTAATTTTGACTTAAATATATTTTTTCTTATAATTTTTTTTTTTTGCTTTTCGTCTTGCAAATCTTTTTAATGCTTACAAACTATCTTCATTTTATTTTTAGTCCTTAAATGACTTTAGATATTACTTTGAGTTGTGAAAAATATTATATAAAATGGCATACTGACAAAAATTAAAATAAATATAATTTACAAGGATTAAAAATAAATAATAATTTTGTAAGAATGAAAAACAAAAAACATTAAATTCTAAAGACAAAATATATTTAAACCTATAATTTTTAATATTTTTTAACCAAAATAAGACGTATATTATAAAAAAATGTGTTGCTAAGGCTTCTCAAAATGGAAGTGTTAATTTTAAGAAAAATTATAGCAAAATAGTTTTTTAATACATTCTTTACATATAAATTGAAGATTATAAACTTTTGTAAATCTCACTACTTCTTATTTAATGTGCTTTCCTAATTTTATAATTTTTAATGAATTTTGAATAACATAATATTTATGCTAAAATAATGTGTTGCTAATACTCTCTAATTTTAATTAACAAAACCTTATGAACTACTCCGTTTCTTAGTGTTCTGTTTCGACACATCCAAAGCAAATGGGAGCGAGTACGTCATATGAAAATATAGAGCTATATAGTTTAGTGGCCTATTATTGATATGAAACTTAGCTCAAATTGTAAAAGTGGATATATTTTGATCATGGGTTATTATTAAATAGGCTAATTCTAAAATTAAATAAAAAAAAGTTATACGGAGATGGTTCGCTTAGCTTTTAGTGAGTTGATCGCATCTGATAAAATGTCTGCTTTCCTATATGATACCAAGAAGTCTTGTGAGTTAAGATTAGGGATAGAAATAGGTGAGACAATCTTATAAGGATCTACAGTTTAGTTTGGTTAAGGTCTGACTTGACCACTTGTTTATTAAAAAAGTTAATTAAAAAGGTCAGGTTATAGGCTTAAAAAAAATTCACTAAGCCTAAATAGTAAGTCTATCTAAATTAAATATATTTTTACTTTCACTTATCAGTTATCTCACTTACTTGTAATAGCAGGCCACAAGAGTCACGTGGTCCATCAAGGACCTTTTTGTTGGAATATTGGTGGTCCACAAGAGTCACATAGTACGTAAGTTTAGAATCGGTCCAACACTTTCATTCCTACTTTCACATTCCTACACCATTAATACATTTCTACTTCTTCAGATTCCTTCTTTTGATAGTGGACCTATCTTGGACTCTTGGTCTATCACGTGACTCACACAAGTTTGTAGACCTTTTATGTATTTAGTTATATCAAAAATATACTTTTGCCCTCATTCCTTTATTCAACATGTGTCCTCCCAAATTGGCAAAATGGGAATTTTAAAAAAAAAATATAACAGCTTTTTGCGAACCCTTCTCAGTTCTGAATCTTTGCCGCCCTATAGCCATCGCACACCACCCACTGCCATCATGCATCGTTGCTCGCTGTCACACATGACCATTGTTAAATCATTGGAAAATGTATCAATTTGTCACAAGTAGTAAAGTAAAACGGAAGCCCGAGTGAGTCCACATAGATTGGTGCAAACCCAATTTTCAAGTAATTGATAGAGCAAAAAAGATAAGGAATTGTAAGTGAGAAATTAAAGGGGAAAGTAAAAGGCAAAAAGACAAGAAAAATAAACAATAATTTAAATGTGAATGATGAATTCAAAATGCAAATGTATTGGGACCTAGCATACCAAAATTACTTGTGATACAATGTTAATAATTTTTCTCTATCTAATGTTGTTAACTCGTTGACAAGTGTACTAATTTGTCACAAGTAATAAAGTAACTAGGTTATTTGTACTTAGATTGGTGTAAACCCAATTTTTAAGCAACTAGAAGGGGTAGAAGAGATAAGGAATTGTAAGTGGGAAATTAGAGGGCAAAAGTAAAAGATAAGAAAACAAGAAAAATAAACAATAACTTGAAAGTGAAGGATGAATTTAGAATGCAAATGTGTTGGGGCCTAGCATGCTAAAATTACTTGTGATGCAATGTTAATAATTTTTCTCTATCTAATGTTATCTTAGTTTCCACCCGCATCTACTATGATACTCCATGTTTGGTTCTTGCATGAAGAACCTAATTTATCTATTTCCTCTCCCAAATTCCTTTGCAAAGATAAAATATTAAATCACATTAAGATTAAAGATGCATGAAATAAGCTAAATAAACATCACTCTATTCCTAACAATGATTTGATTTACCAGTTCCTTAGAAAATAACCATTTTCCAATGCATTATGCATGAGTATAGATGATCAGACCATAAAACTAGAATTGCATTAAATAGATAGTAAGGAAGAGTCACATTACAAGAAATTGGTCTGCTAGGCTCCCAACAATAGGAGTTCAGGCTTTCATTGTCATAAGAGACTTCACACTTTAGGGGTTGATGTGGATAGAAGAATAAGAGGGATGAATAAAGGAAGAGAAAGGAAGAATGACTATAGAAGGGGGGTTTTCCTCGATGAGAGATACTCAGGCTTAAGATGTATTCAATAGAGAGCTCTAAGACTCAGTGTCTTTCCCCTTTGCTTCCTATGACCTTGCACTAGGCGCGCCCTTCCGGGCTTAGCGAGTATGGCAGTGTGATCACGCACTGAGCGCGACAGCGTCTGGGCTTGGCGAGTATGGCGGCGATCACGCGCTTAGCACGTGATTCAAGCTAAGCCCACCTTTGGACTTCTTTGTGGGCATACTTCAAGCTAAGCTTGAGTTTGCCGCTAAGCAAGACAACGCGTTGGGTTTGTCTTGTGCGCTAAGCAAGCTATCCCAATCTTTAATTTTTTTTCAAGGCTTTTTCTTCAAGTTTCTGCATCAATTTTTTCTCTAAAGCACTTGTGATTTTCTTCTTTTGAATCCTATTGGTAAAAAATTAAAATGATATTAAAATCCTCATTATTCCATTTAAAACATTAGTAAAATAGAGAAATTCTAATCATTCTTAATCAAAATTAACTATCAATTAAACCAAAATTTCACAGTTATCAACCATGGAGGATGCTTATGTGGAAGGGGAGTTGTTGTTGCAGTGTTTGAGGTGGTGGGCATGGGTTAGTGAAGTTGGAGCGGTGAGTTTAAGGGAGTGGAATGGATATGAGGAATAGGGTTTAGTTTGTAAAGGGGAGAGAGTGAGAAAGATGGAAGTTCCTAAACTTTAGCTTTGTTTATGTAGTTCTCCTGTTATGTAATATTATTATTTTGTTGTTCACTTTTGTCCATTTGTTGAGAATTGGTTTGGAGTGCTAAGGATTCAAAACATGTAATTGATATTGTAAGTGCACATAGTGCAGTTCTATTTGTTCATATTGTTGCACATAAAACTAAATGTGTGAGTGCAGTTATATATATTTTAAAATTTTAATATGTACTGGGTCAATTACTAACCTATTGATTCAACCACTGATCCAGTGTCTCGATCGAGTCGATTTTCTATAAACTGATAATAATACTTTATTTTAGTGTTTTTTTTTATGAGTTTCTCTTTTCTCTTCTATTTTTTACTCATGTGTTTTTCTATTTAAAATATTTAACTTTATAACAATTTTAAGTAACAAATATCAATTTCTAAAAAATTGAATTATTTTGTAAATATTACTTTTCTCTTTAGATATAATTATTTATATTATTTATTTATATGAATTAATTATACATTTTATAGTATTGAATTATTTAATTTGTATTTTAAATTTTTACTTAGATTAGAAAAAATGTGCACAAAACATGTATCATAAATCAATAATTTATATTTTTTTTCATGTTTATGATAACCATCATTCCTACATTCATTAAAACTTTAATACACCCCAACTAAGGTTTACCTTACCTATTAAAAAAATTCACAAATTTTGCTATCAAGACAAAAAAAATATAGCAACATGATGTTATTTTGTGAAATCAACAATTAGATTGAGTGATACTACATTCGTTTCAGATTCTTACACTCCTAAACAAACATTTTCTACATAACTAAAGTGAAGAATTCAACTCAAATTTAACACCAACTATCATCAATGTTAGAAAGAAGTATTATTTTATTTTGTATCAAGATGATTTTTTCCTATATATCTTAAATATAAAGACAAAATGATCCTAAAAAATTGTATGTATCCTTATACTTGTACATATAACAATTTTAAATACCAGATATCAATTTCTAAAAAAATGTATTATTTTGTAAATATTACTTTTCTCTTTAGATATAATTATTTATTTATATGAATTAATTATACATGCATTTTATAGTATTGAATTATTTAATTTGTATTTTAAATTTTTACTTAGATTAGAAAAAATGTACACAAAACATGTATCATAAATCAATAATTTATATTTTTTTCATGCTTATATAACTATCATTCTTACATCCATTAAAACTTTAATACACCCAATTAAGGTCTATCTTTCCTATTAAAAAAATCACAAATTTTGCTAGCAAGACAAATAAAAATATAACATAGTGATTTATGTGCATGCACAAGTTATTGTTTTGTGAAACCAACAATTAGAATAGAGGGAAACACATTAGTTTTAGATTCATACACACCTAAACAAACATTGTCCTTCATCACAAAAGTGCAAAATTGAACTAAAGTTTAATAGAAACTATCAACAATGTCAAAAAAAAAGTATAATGATAACTATATTTAAATTGCATTCAAATTATTGCCAACTAATATCTATTAATTTATCTCATATTCTAATTTTTCAAACATTCAAAAAAATATTTAATTTTTTAATCTAAGCATAATTTTAATAGTAAAAAAAAAACAAAATCAAGCAAAACAAATCGTGCATGTGCACGGATAACCGACTAATTTTAAAATATATAAAGGTATGGTGGTTTCATTTAATTTTCAGATATCCTTTATTAAAAAGTATGTTGGTTTCATTTTTACATGTAAAAAGTAAAGTTGAAGTATATGGAAGCAGATCTTTTGTAAAATATGTACAAATCTTCTTTGCATATATGCTTCGTTGTGGATCTGTGGTCAGAATGTAAAGGAGGAAAAAAATCTTCTCAGATTTACTTTTTCTTTTCAACTTTTAAAAACCCCGTAATTACGTGCCACTATGTCTATCGTCCAATTAAAGTACTTATCATTTAAGAAATAAAAAGAAAAGTGGAGTGTAATGTGTTCAAATTCAACTAATAATACGCATATATTCTACAATGAGATCTAACGAATCACAAGGAGACGAGTAATAATTTAGCATCCTCAGTGGGTGGTTGAGACAAAGGAAACAACACAAGAGGATTTAGCACAGCAGAACAAGTAACAATAAGAAATTGTAAGTAAAAAGAATGACAAACTGTTTTATTCTTTCAATTATTAGATGTACAATGAAATGATCAAGGTCATCTACATACACGTGTGAACACCAAAACAATGAATCACCAAATAATCATCATCAACCCTCCCAAATCTCGAATGAACAAACACATCAACAACGTACAAAAACTAGGAGAAAAAAGAAAACACATAAAACCCGAAGAAGAAGAAGAAGAAAAAAGAAACCGCTACTCAACATGACCAGAGGATGAAATAAATCAAATAGATCCCGTCCGTCCGTGTGCGGAAAAGAAAGATCAAGGGCGGAAATGCCACCACGTGGGACGAATCAAAGACAATTGTTCTCATGAAAGATCTTAAGCCACCAAGGCCATGGCTACGAAGGTTCCAGCGAGTGCAGAGGTAGCAATGAAGGCCTTGCTGGCGGAGAATGCAGCGGAGGGCGGTGGAGGCTCGGCGCTACCGGAGGGTCCGGGTGAGGGTCCTGGTGGAGTGTTAGGAGAGGTGGGGCTTGGTGTCACTGTAGGAGAAGGTGAAGGAGGAGAGGCTGCAGGAGAGGAAGCAGGTGTAGGTGCAGCCGTTGGTGGTGCTGGTGCTGGTGTTGGTGTTGCTGCTGGTGGTGGAGTTGCTGCTGGTGGTGGAGTTGCTGCTGGTGGTGGGGTTGCTGGTGGTGGGGTTGCTGGTGTGGTGGGTGCTGGTGCAGGTGCTGATCTGGGTGGTGGTGGTGATGGGGTTGTAGTGGGTGGTTGTGACGGTGCAGCACCTGGTGCTTGGGCTAAGCATGAGCTAGCCAAGAGCCCCAAGATCAGAAACAGTTGCACAGCACCAGAACCCATATCTAGAGAGAAAGTAGTAGTAGTAGCAGTGCTTCGGTGTGTAAGAGAGAGATAAGAGAGTTTGAGCAGTGGAAAGACGATAAGAGAACAGAATATATAAAAAGAGGTAAAGTCTGAAGTGGGGGTAGGGGGCTTCAAAGGCGTTAAAGGACAGCGGCGATTAATGCATCAATAATGCTACAAGATTCCTTCAACTCCAATGTCTTAATTCAATTATACAATTCATCTAGAGAAACAAAATTATTGTATTAATGATATAAAAAAATTTACACAATTCAATCATAATTTATTAATTTTTAAAATAATTTAAATAATAATTTATGCTATGTTACAATATTATAATATTATTAATATATAATTATTAAACTCATTTATCTAATTCATTATTTATGTTGTAACTGTACTATCTTGCTGGCCTTTGGCCACTTTTACATTATATCGTGGACTAAGTCATGGGTGTGATGCGAGTAATAATAATGGGTCAACACTTAACACTCGATTGCTTCTTTTTTTTTTTCTTTATTTGAATATTTTTTTGGGACTGGTTAGCTGGTAGGACAATTTTTTTTGCTATGTTTGTGTAATTGTGGCAAATATTAGCTGGCAGATGTGGTTGCTGTGGCCAAATTGAGGATTTTACATTGTGCACTATGATTTTTTATTTTTTTTTGAATGTGTGTATTTGGTTTGCCTTTTTGTCCATTGTAGTTGTGAAATATTACCTGAACACCCCGTTTGGATCAGGACACGTGTCGGTTCAGAGGGTCAGTGAGCGGTCGCTGTCTTCCGCCACCCCTCTGTACGGCGTTTTTCCAGCCATTTTTCTAATCTTACTACACTTCCTTCCGTGTTAAGCTTTTTTACTCTAACGCTCTATTTATTTAAGAATTAAAGAAAAGAAAAACAAAATTGAATTTTAAATGGAAGACAAAGGAAAAAAGAAAAATTCTTATTTTTATTTTTCAAACTAAAACAGTATATCATTATTCGTACTTTTTCTTTCTTTCAAAAGACCATAACTTTTCAACAACTCATAAAGTCATCCTACGATTTTACTAGGGTGCCCTCGTGTTCTAACCTTTGATCAAAAGCACACACGTGTGTTCTTTTTAGTCCGTTGATGGGTTCAGTCTTGTCGGGGTACTTCGCCCGCGTTGAGGCCACTCGTGTCTTATCTTTTGCCCGATAACAACTTTTTTGTTAATTATTATCTATAAAGAATTTCAGAATCTTAAAAAAATCAAACTAAATGCTAATTATTCTTAAGTGAACTGCCTAACCCTTTTCCATTAGATCCTTTCTCTATTTCTAATGGTAACATAATTTTATTCGGTAAATTTGCATTTTCTGTTTGAAAAACTGGATACATTACCCTTTCATTATTGATATACTTTAGACACATATTTATAATGGTGTAGAAAGAGACAAAGAATGATTTAAACTAGTCGTACCAACAATGATTAATTGAAGTAGTTGGAGTTTGTACCAACAATCGAAATACTTATTTAGAATGACAGACACAGAAAAAGAAAAATTAAACTGGGTGTTGCAAATGGAAAACAACTAACATGTTACATGTTCAGCATTCAACTCCAAATAATATAATGTATACGATAATATTTGTAAAGAAAATAGTGTATGATGCATGTTTTGTTGTCGTGGTGGTGGTATTGTTGAGCACATGATGATAGAGGACTAGAGTGAGATGGAGTTGGAGGAGGAATGTGCAGCTGGAACTAGAGTGAGCCTGCTACATAACAATACATGTGGCATGAAAGGAATAAGAGGACCATGTGACAAAATGGGGAAATCCAATGTATCCCGTTGTCATTTTTCAGACTATGAGGGGCAAAGTCTTCACTAGGGTTTGTGTATGTATTTTTAATGATGAACTAGGAGCTGGCAAAAGCTGGCAATTATCAAGTTCTTAATAATACCAGTTATTTTGGACTTTTGCAATTCTTTTTGTTTGTCCGATTTTGCTTGTAAAATATGTGGAAAACAAAGCGGAAAAGGAGGTTTCTCGATCGCAATTCGCATGCCCAGAAATGAGTAGAATTATCATGGTTTCATCTCATTTAAAATATATTCCTCATTTGAAAGGACTTGAAAGCTAGTTTATTTATTAATAAAATGCCTGCATTTCTATTTCGTGGTGGAACTATCTACTACAATTTATGAGAAGTGGAAATGTGGAATGTTCGATCGCGCTGAATCAACGTAAGGACAACTAAAAGAAGAAGAAAACAAAAAATATACATATGATAGGTTTTTATTTTCCTGAAATGCATTGTACTACATTCTTTTTCAATTTTTTTTACTCTCTGCATTGTACTACGCTTTTATATATATGGATCATAATACTTAATTGTATGACTTTTTCCAACGCATACAAGTATATAATTGGATAAAAATGTCTTTTACAACTCCACAGTTTTTCTTTAATTTTAGAGAGTAATATATAAGATAAAAAATAAATGAGAAATGAATTAATTATATTTACTTATAAATACGGTTTTAATTAAAATGGAGTTTAAATTATATTACTAATATTTGGATAAAAAAATTCAACGCGAAAAAGTATTCAATTTCAATTTTCATAGCAGTACTATAACTAAAAGAAAAATAATATTCTTTTACATTACGTTATATTTAGATAGATAAAAAGTAGAACATAAATAAATAGAAGAAAATAGAAAATATGTACAAAATGAAGTAGATTTTTAAGTTATTTAGTTTGAGAGGAAAACAAAAAGATCGAAGTTGCTGAGCTTTGTTTTCTTTTTTCTCCCGTGAAACTGTTTTTTTATTTAAAGGAAATGTACATTTTGTTTGTTATGAAAAGATATTTTCATTGTGAAGGAAACGATAACGTTATTTCTTCGAGTGACAAAAATGCTTTTAAGTCAATATCATGAGGAATTATACGATAATTGGGTAATATAACTAGATGGTATATTTGTTTGCGACATGTGTCTTACAATCTTACTCGTAGCGCTAAAAATATTATCCATTTCCACTATTGTACGTTCATTATTGTTTATTTATTTAAGTGGTAAATTAAAATGTTAAATTATAAATTGCGATCGATCGTAACAATAATAACAAAAATATTTTTTATCAATCGAGGTGGGTTATTTGTATCACCCAACATTATTAAGTTAAAAATTATATTCTCCGAAATATTAAATATTATAAGACCCTTTCTTCACAATTTTTTTCAATATCCTTTTGTTCCCCTGCATCCCTTCTTTTTTTTACTAAAAACATATAATTTATTCTTTAATTTCACTAATATTTCCGATGTCATCTATATAAGTGTTCAAACTGCCTTTATGAAATTTATGTTATCTTTTTTCTTTATAATAGATGTCAAGGCAATTTTGTTTTACACAATTGTGACTGCCATCTAAACTTATATTGCATTATTTATATTCCAATCATGAAAGATCAATTGTGATTTTGTCTCTTGGAGAGATATATAGGTTTGAAAACTGATTGTGTTAGATCCATAAAAAAATATGTTATTTCTATTTCTCTCACGTGCATGGAGATTAATTATATCCAACTAAGGGGATAATTATCTCCACCATCATAGTGATCAATTGTGATTTTGTCATCCTTCCCTTGATTTAAATACTCCACTCTTGTCTATCGATTATAAAAAAAACATATTTTTCACTTATTAAAAAAATTAGTTAAGTTCATTAAATTATGTTATTTATAATTAAAAATTAACACTTTCCTTAAATTGTTTTTTATTGGAACTTGATATTAAGCATAAAAAATTCTTTCGTCTAATTAAATAAAAGAAATCAAAAAGAAATTACTAATTAAGTTGTACATAGACTAAATTTAATGCCCAATATTTGACAAATATTCAATCCATTGAATTGGTCTAAATTCAGGAGGATACACAACTCTTTAACATTGAGCATAAAAGGTAGACAAGACTAAAGTGACAATAAGCTTCCATAAGCATGTGTTAAATTGTTGGTCCTCGCTTGGGCGAGTACAACTTACAAAGTAAATTATTTATTTTATCATATAATATTTTTCTAAAACACATGTTTCCTAAGAGAGGTTTTTTTTCAATTTATTTATTTTAATTTTGTTCTTTCTATGATTCATAAATCCTTTTTAGATTTTAGAGAACTAATTAACAAAGAAAAGTATAACCTTTAACAAAAATGCTTTGTTTAATTGGATAGATTACGAGAAGAATGATTGGGGAAAGATAAAAAGCATATGTACTGAAATAAAAAATATTAGCAACACATTTTATAATACATTCTTTTAAATATATTTTCTACTATTAATTAAAATTTATTAAAAATAAGAAAAATGTACATCTCAATTCTTATTTAACAAGTCTTCCTTATGATTTTATAATTTTTAATAAATTTTAATTTATAATAAAAAGTATTATACTAGTACTTTATTTTATAAAAATATTTCTACTCATTTGGTTTGTTCAATAAAGTGAAAGGAAGGAAATCAATAGGGAGACCCATGTTAATATTCTATCTACCCAAAAGTGGGGATAAAGGTGAAAAAGTAGTATTTTTTTGCTAAAAGACCAAATGTAATTGTTCTTATTTTTTTCATAATTTATTCCTAAAGATATTTATGTCATTTAAAACGTGTTTTATTTTATTTTCTTACAATTTATACACAAACAAATAAAGTAAAATAAAAGTTTTAACTTTCTTTCCTTTTCAATTTTTCTTTTAAGTTAACAACTTAAAAAATTATGATTCTACTTTTTCTCCCCAAACGGCCTTTTATTTTCTTTTCATTTCACTTTCAATCCTTTTACTGTTCTCATAAACTAAACACACTTAAAAACAAAAGTAAACATAAAGGCATTCGCCTCAGTCCACAAGAAATGGAAAGGCAGTAGTTTGAAGTTTTCCTATTAGGTCATCAAAGCCGTGGAAAAAAATATGCTAATCGACACATTTCCCGATTAATCGTCTTTCGTACTTTCGTAGTATTTTTTTTTTATCAGTGTACTTTCGGAGCATTATGTTTCTAAGAAAGCACACAAAAATATTTATAATAAAAGTTACTAACTTTTATATAAATTATATTTTTTTTCGCACTCAAATTCGTATATCTTTCTATATTTCTCGTAACCTAAAAGGTATTAAATGATCATTATTCTTATTTATATAAGATATATTATGAATTTTGTTTCTGTTTTATTTTTCTCGTAGATTAATAAATGTAGTAAGATTTATTATAACACAGAAAGTGCAAGTGGATGACCAAGAACCTCGAATTCGAATACCTAGTTACCAACCAGTATATTTTAAGCTACCTCAATCATAATATATACGTGTCTAAACAATAGTAGAAGTAGCATATTATAAACTTACCTTTCCCACCGTAAATTTGGACGTTAATAATATAATGGCAAACGCCGTTCAACAAACGACGTTGTGTATTATTACTACTACTAATTTCTGATTCGTAGGAATTAAGCCAATTGAAACAGTTTCTTGTTTGCATTGGAACACGAACTTCAGATTCCTCTGCATTACATCAGAGGACATGGTAGTAATAAAGCATCATCATTTAATGGGCATGGTCAAGGAGACCCTCGTGTCACGCTAGACCAAGAAAATGCAGACACACATCTAGCTAGTAAAAGTGACCCTATGATATCCGTTATTTATCTGGTAGTAATAAAGCACAAAAGAAACTGACAGCTAGTAGTCAGAATGAATAATACTTCAAAAGAAGGATTGGAATTGCCGTGACTGAACAAAATTCTAGGCCACTGCAATTCCAACCTTTGAACCTAATATTTTAGATTGAATTAGGTTACATAGTTACCCAATGTCAATTGTTTAGCTTCATTCATTTTATAGTAGAAGGGAAAAGTGACAACAGATTTCACCATTCGGATATAGGGGTGGTTTGGTTGTGGCTAAATTGAGAGGGGAAGAATAGAATAGCAAAGAAATGAGTGGATGTTACGATGTGTGCGCAGTTAATCTGATTGCACCTAAATGGGAAGAAGTGCAGAGAAATACTAATACTATTTATTTCATCTTCAAAATGAGCATATTTGAGCGGAAATTACTATTTCTATTGGCTGCATTGCTTTTAGTTGTTACTTGCTAGTTGCCACAGACGTGATATTTTTTTTTTAAAAAATTGAATGTTTTATAATAATAATAATAATAATAATAATCAATAATAATAATAATAATAATAATAACATATCTTTATTTAATATCAATTTCTGTTTTTCTTTTCTTTTCTTATCTACTAACTAACATATCTTTGTTGCATGTATCACATTGTTCTCAAACCCTTCGGCATCATCGAATTTACCCCTAACATCTAGGTCTGTCACTTCTACTTCTGCGACACCATTGTCGAGTAACACTTTCTGAAATTTGGTTTTGCAAAGGGATAATTTTGAGAATAAAATAAAATAAAATTATATACGAGAGGTGTATTTAGCAAATATATAAGTGGATTTAGCAATTTCCAAAGCCCAAAAGCCATTAACTTTACTGATTTTACAAACTAAAATAATTATTAGTGAAATAGGAAGTTTCCAAAAAGATAACATACAATGTTTTAAATTGGATAACTAAAACTTAAAAATCGTGTAACTAAAACATAAAAATTGGTTAAAAAAAAAGTTTATTTGAGGCAAAAAATCCATGAGTTATGGATAAAATAATTTTTTGTTTTAATTTAATCTCCCATTATGTACACTTCTTTTCTTTAAAGCTTCTCATAAACACACAACCACTATTTTTCTCTCACCCGCTTCTTCTCCTCTGCTGCCTCACACTCACTCCACTTCTCCTTCATCTTTTATTTTTCTTGCACCATTAGTAACACGTCAAAGTTAACTACTACAAAGTGCTAACGTAGTGGGGCTTATAGACTACCACATGAAACATTTAGTAGAGGATCCTCTCTCTCTCTCTCTCTCTCTCTCTCTCTCTCTCTCTCTCTCTCTCTCTCTCTCTCTCTCTCTCTCTCTCTCTCTCTCTCTCTCTCTCTCTCTCTCTCTCTACC
>NC_016088.4:2528736-2593490 GCF_000004515.6 Glycine max | reverse complement strand
CGTACGTATCGATATATTCTCTCCTTATTAAATTATTTTCACTTTTTTCTAATATCAAATTCCAAAATAATCATTTATAAAATAATTTTAAACAAATAAATCATAGTCTTATAAAATAAATAAAGACTCTTCTCAACACTAATATTTAAAAGAAATTTTAAATATTTTCAAGTAAAAAGATATCATGAATAATAGAGCATTAATTATAAAAATATTAATGTAAGTGATTAGCTTCCACTTGCTTAGTGATAATATAGAAAGTTTATTGAATATTTTAAAAAAAATTTATACCTTCCAAGAATTATATTTTAAGTATAAAGCAAATAAGTTTTTTTTTAATGAGTTAGATCACTAAATTATAATCGATGAATCTAAACTTAAACAATGAGGATCAAAAGATACAATTAAGTAGGATTATAATTTTAGCAAATCGAATATGACTTTATAGCTCATTAGATATGAATTATTATTATTATTATTAAATATAATTTTAGTCTTCCATTTTGCTAATTAATTTTGCTATAATTTTCAATTTTACATATATTTTAATCTTTTTCTTTTATTTTAGTCCAATTAAACTTTAAACCTAACATATTCATTTAAAATATCATTAATAAATGATTTAATTAACTAAAATCTAAGAAATAAAAGAAATAAACATAGACAAAAGAAATAAATAATTTATGAAGCAGGACAGAATCCTCTCTAATGTTATATGCTTGTGTATACGTACTTAGTTATATATGCAGTTGATGGTTTAATTTTATGAAAATTACATATTAATTCATGAGTTCTTCGTCAGGTCGTTTGCAAAATGATTTCAACATCCGAATATAGTCTCTATTTATGATTATATCTATCTGTGGGATGAGGATCTAGGGGTGGAACATTTTTCACCTTCAAGGTATGAAGGGATGCTTCTTTGTTTTTCTGCTATTCTTATTATTTTGGTATTTGTGTGCAGTCTGCCATGGATGTGAATGATTATCATTTTATAGGCTAATAGGAACCTACAGTAATGGTGTAAATGTTATGAAAAAAGAATCCAATTTTATTTGATTACAAGTTATATATTAGTTTTTTTCCCTTTTAAAATTTGATAGCTGAATGAAATCTGACTCTGAATTTTCTACAACACATTATAAGATGTATATTATCCTTATTAGGTTTGCTAAGCTTACATTTGGTTGCTAACAAATCTTGGCTTGTCTAGGGTGGTATCTTACAAAAGAGGTTGGTTTTTTATTCTTAAACATGTTCTAATTTTAAGGCTAGTCAGTAGCCTCTCTACATGCTTTTATCTCATCAAATAAATAAAAAAAGGAATCAATATTGGCTTCCTTTTGCAGATATATTGAAATTATAAAGCAAGAAGGTTTGGAAATATCTCAACCAGCTCTTGACCCACATTCAACAAAGATACATCATAGTATTACAGTAAGTAAGAGCTAGAACCAAGAAATTTCGTAGGTGATTTTTTTTGTTAGACTATCCATATGAACTTGCTAAACAATGCTTTTTGTACTTACATTTGGTGTTTCATTGAAGCAGAAGAGTCTATGAACGCAAAGGCAGTGCAAGGTGTTCAGATTCAAGTGCACTGGATAACTGTTACTTTCTTTGAACTTGGTAGAGTTGTGTAATATTTTAAGATGTTTGTGTTGGATCTTGTTGATGCTTTTTTTATCATCCCTCCATGTACCATCAAGATGATTTTGTTATGGTTTAGTTGACTACTTTGTAATATACTATGTTTTCCTTCTCTCTACTTCTGAAAGCACAATAACAAGTACGATGAGACAAATTCTTTTTGGTGATTTATGATAAAGCTTGGCATGCATGTTGTGTTGTGAATGACACAAAAACTTCAATACAACTTATGTAGGTTTGTGGAAGGTATGGCTCCGGTTTTCTCTCGATTTGCCTGGTACTGTACTTGGCATCTTATACAGGTAATATTATTGGCATGATACATATTAATATTAAATCTAAGATCTAGGGGTGTGCAAAAATCCGAAAAAATCAAATCGATTTTAAATTGGTTTAAATAGTTTAGTTTTTAAACCAAATTTGAGAACTAATTTTTAAAATCAATTTATAACTGAATTGATTCTAAAAGATCAATTTGAAAACAAATTGATTTTGAAAATTTAGTTTGAAACTAAATTGGTTTTGAAATAGTTTTAAGAACTAAATTGATATCAAATTGGTTTTTAAAACCGAACTTATTTCAATTTTAGAAAATAAATTCAGTTATCAAGTGAACCCAACTGATTTTAAAATTAGTTTAGTTCAAACCGATTTAAAAAAACAATTTCAGTTTTATTTAATCAAATCGATTAGGTTCAAAAATCAATTCAGTTTGGTACAGTTTGGAAACAGTTCAGTTCAAACCAGTTTATAGACACATTCCTATTGAGATTGAACCAAAGACATGTTGCAAACTCCTTTCAAACTCGCCATAACTTTTGTTTCTTCTAATCTTGTAATTGTACTACTGTGAAACACACCATGGACAACTTTTATTTTTTGTCCAAAAATTTATTATTGTTGTTTTTAGTTGTATTA
Source organism: Glycine max (assembly GCF_000004515.6). Classification (NCBI taxonomy): domain Eukaryota; kingdom Viridiplantae; phylum Streptophyta; class Magnoliopsida; order Fabales; family Fabaceae; genus Glycine; species Glycine max. The sequence continues at coordinate 2,590,922 of NC_016088.4, read as the reverse complement.
TTTTTTTTTTTTTGAAAGTTAGCAAAATGTTTGCCAAAAGGTGTTCTGAAATGAGGTTTGCTGAAAAGAAAACTTGTTCTCATTTACTTGCATTTTATTTTGGTTGCTTGCATTTTATTTTGGTTGGCTTCCTGATGAAGTTTAACCTTGTTTGTTATGAAATTTTTAGAATTCAATTTTTCATTTTTGTTATAGATAACTAATGGATGAAAATAATCAACTATGTTGGTGCTCAATTGTATTTTCTCCAAAATGACCTTGTCCAAGGATGGGGATTGGATATGAAACTAGGATATTGTGCACAGGTGAGAAATATGCATTTTCTAGACACTTTTGGAGGTTGTAGTTGTAAATTATTTTATTTCTTCGTAGAATATTCTTTGAACATGTGTTGATCTATTCAATTTATATTTAATCAATCAAACAGTTGTATACTAGGTTGCTCTGCCTTTACTTTTTTAGCTACCATTTATGCATGGCAAGTATATCATTAGTGAGATCAATGTCATTTTTCCAGGGACATCGAACTAAAAAAGTGGGAGTTGTTGATAGCGAATATGTTTTTCATAAGGGAATACAAACTCTGGGTGGAAGTGATCACAGAATGACAAAGGTATATGCCTCCTCCTTTCCTAATTGTTGAAGTCATTTGTTTCAGTTAGCTTTCATAATTTGTACTATGTCACTGCTCCAACATGGTATTTTTCAATATTCAGTAGTTGTAACTTGAATCAAATTCCTTGTGACACTAAACTTAAGAACAAACATGGTTTCTTACATATCATTCTGTTATCTACAGAAAAGTGTTACTTTCTCCCTATATTCATTTGTCTGGACAAATTTGTTGGTTTGAATTATAGCACCAATAAAGCTGTGTCGTTTGCTATTTTGTTGCCAATTAACGATTAGATATTATCTATTTGATCTGACCTCTCAAAAATTTCCCAGATTTTTTTATACAGTTTTATTAACATTAGCCCTCAGATTTATTTTCTTTCTTAATAAAAACTTTTTATCCTCGACAACAAAACCATTTTTTATGCATATATATTGAATATTTGAGACATTTAAATGGTATGGAAATGTAAATGTAATTGGTAATTGTTAAGAATTAAGAGACATTCTTGTATTGATATCAGTATAACAGTTAGATTTAATAATTTTGTTGCAATTAACTGAGCATCTGTGAAAGGGATTATTCTACCATTTTTAGTAGTTTGTTGTTGATCATTTGCTTCATGTCAATAGATTTTGTTCTTTTTCTGCGGGTTTCAAAACTACAAAAGATAACTATGGTACAGTTTTAATGATATTATGTGGTTCTTGTTTCTAATCCTATTTCATTAATAATCCTAATATTTCCTAATATTCATTTTATTTTTGATTTTGTATCATTTCCTAAGTAGAAACAAGGTGGAGTGGGGATTGATGTGCGAACTGAGGTGAGGTTTTTAAGCTTAGTTTCAAACTCAATTGTTGTGGTATTGACCCAAGAGTAACATGCATTGCAAATGACACTATTTTCATCTTAAAGTATGGATTGAGCAGATAAGAAGGCAACCAACATGGGAATTTGAAATCTTCCAAGAGCGGTGGAATGAAGCTATTTCTGAAGATAAAAGTTGGGTTGATCCATTTAGGAGTGACCAAAGACACATAAGAAAACGGCGTGCCACCCAACGCCTTTCTAAGCACTTTATATCTTAAAGTTTCATTCTCAAAGCATTAGTTTTAATTATAGGCATAATTAGCTTGTATAGCTCAGAATATTCATTCAATTTTGAAAAATAAATTATATTTTTCCTTATACTATTTCCCTTTCTCCCCCCCCCCCCCTCTCTCTCTCTCGCAGGCACTCACTCAGGATTTTAAAACTCGAACCAATCGTTAAGACCAATTATAAAACTTTTTTTGGGAAATTTTCATGAACGCTCAAAAAAATTGACTTAAACAAATATGATAAAAATAAATGTTGGGATTTAACTTCATTAAAACCTCCTTTTACATGATACAACACTCATTCATTCAATTAAAGTTCATATATTATCATTAGCATATAAACTTACTTAAACCTTAATCCTCATTCATTTAATTAAAGTTCATATATTATCATTAACATGTAAACTTATTTAAACCTTAATCCCTTAGAGCTTAAATTTGTTGATTAAACTACCTATTCCTTGAATAACTTATCAAACAATTTGTATTTGTATTAAGATAAGAGGCTAAAAAATTACTATTTTGATGATTTACATTAGTTATTTTCAAATAATGTTTATCAGAGGTGGTCACTTTTTTTTTAAAGAGAGAAGAAAAAGTTATGAATAACCATATACTATTACTTTATTTTATTTGGTAAAAAAGTTAAATAAAAAATTGACTTATAAAAACAAAATTTCAAAATTTTCATTTTTTCATTTTTCTTCTATTAAATAGAAAAATTGACTTATAAACCTATTATTTCTTGCTTTCTCTCTCTTTTTCCTTAACAGTCATTGACTTGTGCACCACTAAAGGTTCAATCTTGTATTTGGAAGCTGGCTCAAGACCACATTCCTTCCCTTAAGAACTTAGCATATGGAGGTATTATTCAAACCAATAAATTAATGTGTAAAGGTTGCCTTAAGGAAGTCAAAACTGTTGTTCACTAGTATTTGGAATGTGAATTTTTTTCAAAGATGTGAGGTGAGAGTGCTTGAGCTAGTGGGACATTAGGTCAGTATTACTAATAACACTCAAGTTAATTTCTGTCAAACTTAGGGATTGCTTAATTGTGATTTGGCTAGCTAATTGAATCAGGTGGCAAGTTGTATAGTTTTCTATTATTTGGTCAATATGGTAGGCAGAAAATTTTCTAATGTTTCACAATCCAGGAGCTCGTTTTGAAGTATTTTAGTAGATGGTGTTAGGCTTGAGCAGGAGATTGCAACTTGGTATATTGTGGAAAGGATTTATTTTGTTATGCAGTGGATTTGATTTATTCTGCATCTGATATATTTTGCAGCTGCTATGTAGTGGAAGGGATTTATTTTGTTATGTAGTGGAAAGGATATATTTTGGTTATGAAGTTGTTCAATTTTATGAGATTACATGCTCATTTAAATTATTGATGCTATCGGTGAGTCGGGTTATTGACAGGCCGTTGTGCACTCTACCTTGTTTGATGTTTCAGTCAGCTATGGGAATTTGCATAGTATATATATACTGAATAGTATTTCTTTAGGGTGTTTTTTTTTGTGTGTGTGTGAATAATACACAGAGGAACACGAATCCTCTAGGAAAAAGAAATAAAGCCAAATCAGCTCTAAGAACATTACAAATAAAATCTGGAGCAAATTCAAAAATATATTTCTGGGATGAAAGCTGCAATCCTTGCTTATCGACACCGTCAGCAACTTGATTAGCTTCACACAGCACATGGATTCAAGTAATGTTCCTCCAATGCTTATGAATATCATGAATCCTCATAATCAAATTATAACAATGTTGAAAGAAATAGCACCCATTCGTAAGAAGATTAACAGCCGAATCTGAGTACACTTTTGCGTGATGATTGGTGAGGTTCATTTGAGGCCAATTCCTTGATTTCTGGTGTTTGTTACTAACAAAATGCTTTCATGCTATTTCATACTTGCACCTACATGTGTCTTGGTGTACGCATAGTAAGGAGGTTCTTGAGCCATGAGAAGCATTCTCCAACCCACTAGATCAGAATCTCGCTCAAGCAAATTTTGCATACAGAAAAAATCAAACACGAACTTTCCACTAAATAGATCGGTATCCCACATGTGAACACAACAGAACTTTATAAAGGACCATATTAATTTAAGAATTACGATTAGATTAATAGATAATCATTCATAAAAAGGATAATTTAATTAGTGAATACTTTCTGTAATCGTAGTCAATTGTTAGGGAAAAGACCCAAGGATGAAAGGATAGCATTCACAAATAATATCACAAATAAAAATAACAAAAGATATCAATTTAATGTAGTTAAGTCCCTCTTATCCACGTCTTTAAGAACATTTCAATAAATATTTACTATCTCAAATACGATTACAAGTTTTCTAGATAAAGTTGAGAAAATCTTGCCTATTACACAACCCCTTCTCACTTTGTACGATACTTTTTCACTTCACAAGGACCTCTAGTGGTGAATAACTCTATTTACAAATGTGATTTAGTAAACTTCATTTGTCCCATTTCTCCACCAACTCTCGTTATTTTTATTTTTTTTTATGCTTCAGAAAGTTAAAACACAGCTAACAATGCAAAAGACAGAAAATACAGAACAACTATATCTAACACGAACAAACTGAACGCCTACTAACAAATGGACACTTGAACTAGGGGGCAAGCATCAAACACGATCCAGAGGTTGTCTTGAGATGCTTCATGGTTAGCCAACCTGTCAGCTACATGGTTACATGTATAAGACTGAATCATGTATCCATCAAAGGAGCATTAGGTTGTGTTTGGTTTAGTGTGAAAGGGGAGAAATAGAAGACAAATTTTGTACTTTTTATGTAGCCAGGATTCACACCTTTTATATTCTATTCTAATTCAAAAATTTATTTTTTATTTTCTTTCTCTAAATCAAACATACCCTTAGGATGAGTTTGTTCCACTCCCTGGAGAATAAACTGCAAGTTAAGCTCTCTAAGAGTCAGATTCATAGATAAGATTCATAATTCCTCATGTTAAGCTGGCGATGAGGAAATTAGACACTTTATCCTTTTTATACATATATTAAATTTGCACTCACTTAAGTTCATATTTGAAAATTGGAATTAATTTTTCCAACACCAATCAAAGGATAAAGTGTCGAATTTCCTCATCCCATTTTTAATGGATAAAAATTGTAGCAACTCCCAGATCTTTCAAATTTTGATTGATGCACGATTAGTTGACACGCGTCAAACATGTTGAAATAATATTTTTAAGAACTTTTTTTTATATAAATGTTGAATTTTATCAATTTAACTATTAAATTATGTGATTTTATCCTAATGATCATCTATATCGTTTTTTCATAATCTACAAATTTGTAGTTGTATAATTTAATCATAAAAAGTTACTTATATTTTAAATAACATATTACAGGTTAAAATATAATCTGAAGTATTAATTAGTTTTTACATAATATGATATTTCATAAACTAATTAATTTATTTCGTGAAAACTTTTAATGCCATGGTTAAATTGATAAAATTTAATATTCGTAGAAGTTATTATAGGTACACTATGTAGTTTTTCTACAACGTATCAATTGAGTTATATAATTCAATATAAACATTTTACATTTTCTACAACAGTATTTTTATTATCTCTGTATCTGTCACATAAATTATTTTAGCTCACACTTCTATTCTCCATTAATGTCCAAATTCTCTACGCCAAAGACCTCATCAGAGTTGAAAGAAAGCCCACGTTCTCCAAATTCCAATGGTAAGATAGGTCTTTCATGCCCTACAGCTATCTCCTGACATGAATAATGGAGAACAGAGTGAAAAGTCTCAAGAACATGCAAATATCATATGAACTTTCAAGTCCAAGAACATTGAAAGTGCTCGTGGGACTGACGTGTAGAAGCACCATGAACCGTTTACTAGTAATTATAATCTGTATAATTAGTTCACAATGTCAAAAAGATGTTTAATTAAGAGTGAGACATTCACCAAGAAGAATCCTTCAAAATTTCCCTAGTGGGGGCAGTGATTAATCATTACAAACTCTACTAACCCATTTCTTTTTTCCTTTATTTCCCCTCCCTACACGCTTGGCTGAAGCTTCTAATCAGTTCATTTTTTTTTCTAATTAAATGAATAATGTATGTGCCTTGTGGCTAGAAATCATTTGCTAGTCTTTGAAGTCATTCTCAATGTACCCACAAGGTGTGAAACAAATGACTAATAGTTTAAAGTCTTTTAAATATATAATATGGGTTCGATTTCTAGTTATGTAAAAGAACAATATTTGTGAGGAGAGGAATTATCTTTTAATTGGTACATTACTTTTTCCGAAATTAATCTTCTGAGTGCAGAAAAACTTTGCTTTTAGGGAGAAAAAAAAAAAGAAAAAAAGAAGTCATTCTCAATGTTGAAAAACCATATATCTAGGCCGGTGTTTAGGGCCTGGCGGTGCGGTGTCATTAGTACTTAATAGCAATTTATGACCTCAGCAAGTTGGGGCATATTTGGGTCGTGGCCTATAATTGAGGTGGACCATCATCTACTATGGACTTAGATTAATTGACAGGCCCGTAATGTATGCTTTGTTGTGGTTTTAATTCAACTCCTCTCTCTGACATTGCACGAGTTGGAGGCAGCTCATCCAATTTCCCTCTTCTGTGCTAAGACTTTCACTTCCAGCTTATAAATGTAAAAAAAATTAACTGAAAAGAAAAATATTAATTAAATTTTCTAATGAGAATGAATCATTAATAATGGTAGTGAATGTTCCATACCGATAAAAAAGATAAAGTAATGTTGGACTTTAAAATAATAATTAGAGACAAAAAGGTAAAATTATCTTAAATGAGAATATCAACCAAGATGTATTTATATAAGAAATGATAAAATATAAAATAATTATATATGACGAAATATTGTTATGATATTTTATTTAAAAGAAGATGATTGAAAATTTGTTAATGTAATTTACATATTAGTGAAGAAGATCACTAGAGACACAAAATGAAGAAAGTAAACTGCATTGTTTCTAGCATGTGAAAAGAGATAGAGATCAGAAGAAATCTTGTACTAAATGCATTTATCATTTAAGAATTTGGTTGTTTTTATAGAATCAAGTAGTGTCATGTGATTCATGTTATTTACCTTAGGCAGTGCCGTAAGGCCAATTAAATCATTGCCTTAGACTTTCCACCAAACTCTTAATTTATAAATATTTATAAAAATTAATTTAAATTTAAATTATTAGGTAATATATTTTATTATATTATTTATTATTATTTTGTTAGTAAAATAATAAAATTTTATTATATGTATGCACATAGATCTACTATAAATCATTTGAGAAGTTTATAATTCATTTGAAAATTATAGAAAAATTAGTTTTTATTTACTTTAAATTAAAAATAGTCATTAAAATGAATATAGTGATTAAATGTTATAAAAAAAATTATGTATATTTTGATGAAAATGACACATTTTTCCTATTGTAAAATATAAAATTACGTTGTACTTTTTATTTGAATCATAATAATTGAAAATTGTAAAACAAACTGAATTGAAAAAATATTATATTTATCTTGAACTAAATTTAGGTTTTAGTGAGTATTAATTTGATATTGTTGGTCTTAATTTTTCTCCCTAAATTAAAGATATTAAAAGAAATACTAACAAAAAGTTAATGTCTTATTAAAAATATTTAAATATATTAAAAAATTAATCCTTTTTATATGAATCTAAAGTTTGTAAAATATAATTAATAATACTTGCAATTGTTGTCATAGTAAAAAAAAATATTTAAAATTAATTTTTTTCAAGATTCAATTTGAGAGATAATTTATATTGTAAGATATAGTAGAATAAATTAGTATTGGATGAAATGTGAAAATATTACTTAAATATTAAATTTTAATTAATAATTTTTACACAAAAAAGTGAAAGAATAAAATGAAAATAGATAAGACTCACCTACAAAATTTGCCTAAGATCATAAAATATATATAGACCCGGACCTGACCTTAGGGTAACTCCAATGGTAGTTGTCTCTCACTTTATGTCGGACTAGAAACTTATTAAGTAACTCACAAATCATTGGAGAAAATAATGACCTGATTAATGGAGTAACCATTGCCTTCTATATTTTAGGTCTCATTTATAATTAAAATGCTTTCTAGAAATAGATGGTGAAGTTCATTTAAAAAAACTTTGTAGTGTTATTGGATTGAAGAAAAGAATATTAATAATAATATAATTATTATGGAGTATAAAAATTTATAGAATATTGGAATTTACAACTCTCATCAATTGCATTGTTAAAGATACTCTTATCAAATGTTACATAACTGTTAATGCTCTTAATTATTAACAAAATCTTAATCAAGGAATCCAGTTAACTTTGCATAAAGCAGGTCTAGATGACCCACTTATATATATTTCATTTGCACGCGGGAATGTCATTTCGTAAGATTACGCTTTACAGTTTCATCTTTAAATGAAATTAAAGCTGCAAGCAAAAAGTGAAACCAAAGCAAAGCAATTATTTTAGGAAAAGCATGCAAAGTGGAGTAACTATTTAAGCTTATGCTCAACTGCCCATAAACATAATTGAAAGAAAAATGATCTTCTGCTCGTAGTTACTATTGAATCAGTAGATGAAAAGTCAATTCATGAACATAATGACTCAAGTCATCAATATATATATTTCCCACATTTTATTTTTTTATCAATAAATATTAATTATAAGATTAGTAATTTTTATTAGTAAGAAGAATCAAACACATGATATTTTTTTTCTTTCTTAACCACATTTCTTAAAATGGGTCTACCAACGATTACCTTCTGAAGTTGCTTTAGGATGGATTTAAGTTGATGATGTATTGTACAAATAATTAGTTGCATGATCTTCACAGGTTCAATACTCAATTTAAATCATACTTTATAAACTGTACATTAAAATGTTGTGTAGTTATATAGAATAAAAAAATTATGCTACACATCATCTTAACAAATCTCCATGCTTTTCGTTTTTTGGTTTTTCTATTATTTTTCCAATTAGTAGTACATGGAATAAGTGCAGTGACTAAGGGAATATATGAGTACCTCTACCATCTATGGATACTATCTCATTTTAAGTGGAACAGTGTGATATATAGTGTTTTCATCGTACCATAACAGTGGCCACAACCATTTAAACCAGTTTATTATGGCATTGTCATACCACAAAACCAAAAGTATGCAATTCCACTGTTGCATTAAATCATTGCTTTTCTTCTCAAAGTTCTCCCGTTAAATGATTCGGTAGTTTGCTTCCCTACCAAATTTCTAACAAGTTCGTGGTAAGTGATGTCGGTGCGCTCTATGAACCTTAACTTTGTAGGGCATTATTATTATTATGTCTTCAGTTTTAGCCTCCGTATATATTATGTCTAAACTTGCTATCATTTCTGGGCCCATTAAATAAATATTGGCATATAGTTTTTTATTCAGAGGACTTTTGAGGGTTACCTAGTATTTGTTCTCATTGCCTCTGAATTCTTTATTCCATTTGGTGGAAGGTACGTAGATGGCAACCTAAGGGTGGATGTGCTAGCTTTTATTTATTTATTTTTCCATTTTTTTCAGAAAATAATAACATCTCTAGGTGTCAATTGCTAAAAATGACTCCCTTTTACACTTTTCCCCGATTATTTCTCTCCGTACCTGGGGATGAGTTGGGGTAAATAATCACATGATTTAGAATAATTATATACAATTATTTATGAAGTGGGGTAGTGGCACGAGTTAGTTGAAGAAAACAATTTTTAATTAATATCAAGCAAATAAGATTAAGAATAAAAATACATTCAAATAAGTCCTAGTTTTTTTAGTTTGTTTTAAATTTTGGTAGAATTAAGTTTTAAAATAGCCATATTAAAGGAATTAATTGAATAAAATAAAATTTCTGCTCATTGTAAAATTTAATTTGTTGTGCGAAGAAAAAGTGTATGATGTGATCGCAAGTTAATTAGCAAGTTGATTGAAGACTTTAGATTGATGTTTTAGTCTTGTTTTCATGATTAGCCTCACACTTGATTGTGATGGCAAGTTATATTGTATGTGTGTCTTGTTTAGTTAGCTTCTTATCTTTTTTATATGGCCAAGTTATGAAAAGATTCAAGTATACGTTTAAGCAATTTAAACACCATGATTTCCATAAAATCTTGAATTGTTTATTTTTTTAACTTAAATCTTGATTTAAGTATTGACACCCTCTTCCTCAAATTTTTGTAACCAGATCTCTTCATACTATTTAGCAACGCTCTTATACGAATAAGTTTGTTTACATGTCTATCAACAAGGAGCCTTTTTAAAAAAATTGCATGATCAACCATTTGCATTCAAACGACTCTTTTCCATTGCTAATCACTTCTTAGAGGTCGACATTGGCTGTATGTTAGGTTTCTTGTATGATGAATTTGTTACACCCTGATTTTCTCGTGCTAGCCAATTTGGACAACAGCTTGAGGTTTTCTTCCCTGATATTGTGCTTTATGTTGCATCTTGCATTCCTTAATGCATGGATTTTGTGGGTTTTCACCCATATTAATCCCAAACAAATTACTCTTGTAGAAATTAACTTCAACATTAAAAATGAGATCAGAACTTCTAAGGACAATTTTTATAGCCCGGAATTTTTCCTACTTCATCTATCTATAATAATATCAACATAATGTAATAGATACGCACTTCCCTCGTCATCCTGAAAATCCAAGAATTATCCAAAGTTCAATTGCCTTCCTATCATACTAGTTAACCCTTCAGGTTTCAACCACGATAAGAAAAACAAATGGGTGCAAAGGGATCCCCTTACCAATACCAAAAAAGAAAAATATTATTCAAAACAGTAATTTTCTTTTTCAAAACCAATGAATTAAATCAAATCAATTAACCTGTTGTGGATCATATATTAATTTTATTTGAATTTGGCCAATATACATAGATACATATACATACATAATGCTATATAACCGTGTAAAATGATGGCAATTTATGTATATTGTGAGAAAGAAACATGTATGTAAACAAATAAATCAGAATTTTTATTTCAAATTTAGTGATATGCTAATAAGCATCATTTGTGTATGTTTGCCGTGGTATAATCGGATTTGTATTAATGACAAAAACAAAGATATGGAAAAAGGAAATTGTGTGGATTATATTTATGTTGTACAAGGGAAAAGAATAAAGGAAATATTATAAGGAAGAGAAACTCCGCCTATCTTATTGGTAGGAATCACAAGGTAGAATATGTACCAAATAATGAAAAATGTGATTTGGGAAAATAAACAAAACGAAATGGAATCTAGATAAGTATATATTTAAGAATTTAGGGACATGATGATGCCGTTGTCATAAATTCACACATGGTGGTCATGATTCATCGAGGGATGGGTGAGGGCACGCAAGAACAGATGAAGAGTCACCGGGTAATGGTATCTTCCATTTTGGTGCAAGCTGGATGCAAGTGGATTGAGCATTTGACAATGTCAGCCCAAATATAGTAGCCTATTGTCTTCTTTAGAATTTAGTCTTCAATAAAAAAGAAATTGCATCTCGACATCAATATTATACATTTTTTTTTAAAAAAAAAATAGAGAGATAAAATGAGAAGAAATAGAAATATGAGATAAAATTAATATATATATATATATATATATATATATATATATATATATATATACATATGATAAGATAAATCATACAAAAACATTATAAAAATTTATTATAATTACAATATGTTTCTGAATCAAATTCCCTCTCAAAACAAAGAAGTCTTGTATGTAACAAATTTCAGGTTCAAAACCTACTCCTTTTCTTGAGATTAAGTAAATAACCCGAAGTGTTTCTCAGCCTTGGACTATGACACCATCTCCTTCCCCTAAATTTAATCTTTACCAAAAATAAAAGTAACTAACGAAGTAGCAGACAGAGAGGACCACCCCCCTCTCTCAAAAAGATATATCCCATTTAATAACCCCTGGTTGTTCCACTAGCCTTTTCGCTCCCTCTCAAGCATTCTATGCAACAAACAACATTGCATATTCGGAAATGATCAATGGTACAAAACATTTTGATGGAATTATGAACGAAGACGTGTGGCTAATTTTCGTCACATTTCATATTATTTTTGTTTATTTTATTAGAAAAACAATAAAAACATGATGTCTTACATAATATCGTCATAATTCGCGCATAGATAATTTGTAATATGAGAAAAGTGAATGGCGTATTCATTTTATTACACCATTTATTAATAATAAAAATTTATTAAAAATTATAAAATTTTATAAGTGTCACCTTTTATTTAATGAGTTTTTCACTCATATTTTGAGGTTTCTGATAGACTTCAATTAACAGTAGAACATGTCTTAAAATGATGTATTAGAATTTATTTTTTTTAGGCCAAACCAGTATTAGAAAGTATTGTTAGCACTTTATATTATGCTCTTTTATTTATAATTACTCATTGTTCTTGTATATTTCACCTTCCGTATCCCCCTTTGTTTGAAAAGCTTATTTTATTGGGATTGTCTTCATCATCTCACTCTGTACTGCCAATTGTCAGTTGCTAGGGTTTTTGTCTGAGACGCTGGATTTTTTCTCGATTTCCTTCCAAGAGTGAGAAGAATTGAGAAAACGTTATATGTATATATATATATATATATATATAAAGGATTGAGAAAATGTTACGTTCAGTTGATAATTTGATTAAAAATGTACATATATGAAGACGTGCTAATTAAAAGTAACGATGAATAGCAGTATTACAATTCGAACTTAGGAGAGAATAATTAATGGAACAGTTAGTTTTTATTAATTTTTAGTGTGGCTAAGGTCATGCCAAATTAACAGTGGTTGGTGGGTGATAGCAAAACGTTAAGATCATTACTCCCTTTCTTTTTGTGCACTACATATCTTTGCAAACACACACGCCCTTATCTCTCTAGCCACATAAAAAGAAGTGGTCCTTATTGTGGCTCTGTGATGACGAGATCAGTTCAGAGTCATGTGCATGATGATTCTTAACTTCTGAGTGTTTTTCTAGCTAGTTTGCTTGCGGACATATGTATATGCTATACAAAACCCAATTTCGTGAAAAAGATTCAGAGGGGAAAGGGAAAGAACATGTGTGTCTAGGACTGTGTATGTGTTTGCGTGGTAGTAAGCTCACTCACTATGTAAGTTGAACAATCATGTCTGACTTTCAAACATTCATATATATGAATTAAAAACCCAAGTTTCTTATATTTTAATGATAGCAAAGTGTCTGACTTTATCTCTTTTAATAATTTATTCTTTCATACATACGATAAAAAATCGATCCTCTCTTAATATACTTATAAAATTCAACTATTTATAAATTGTGTTGTACTATGTCAGTGATATTATTATACTTTGTTATAAATTATAAACCCAAGATTGTTATATTTTACTTAAAACAAAGTATTATTATAATTGAAAGTCATGAGCATAATTTCTTAAAACGTATGCATTATTGAAATAGGTTTTATTTCTTTAAGTAAATTTTTTTCTTACATTCGATAAAAAAAATTGAACATATGTCAGTGTGCTTAAAATATTCAACTATCTATTCTTTATATATGTTGGCTCATGTTAGTTAATAGGAAAATGTTGGATGAACATCCAAAAATTTATTTAACAAAGAGAAAAAAAATATAAATATAATATAATAATAAAAAAAAAGATAAAAAAAATAAAAATATTAATAAAATATTTAAAATAAAAAGATGATTCTTGTATATTACTGTGGTCAATATTATTATGTTATGATATGATATAAACAGTGGAAACGGCAGGAAAAGTGAAGAAAAGAGAGTGAATTTGGTTGAATTGTTGTTGGTGAATGAATGGATGGAGGTGATGGTGGTGCGACAAGCAATCTGGGGTTGTGGTATGGGGGCCACAGTTTTCAGTGTAAGTCGTATTTGTGTATGTGTTATTAGTAATTTAGTACATGAAGCAGTGTGTGTGAGAGAGAGAGAGAAAAAGCTGCAACAGAATATAGAAATGCAAATCACGGTCGTTCCATTGTTTCTCTTGTCTTGTCACTATCCACTTCTCTTTTCCCCGCAATTCCCTCTCTCTCTATCTCAACGGAGGGAACTTTTCCGTCCCGTTTGTAATTAATTAGCACTTCATTATTCACCATTCAAGTTAATTTCATGGAGAGACTCTCTGTGATTGTCCGTTTTTATGAGAAAAAAGAGAAGGGTGCTTTGGCTTGCAACGAAGAAAATATATATATATATATATATATATATATATATATATAGAGAGAGAGAGAGAGAGAGAGAGAGAGAGAGGGATGCATCGTCGTTGGTTTCATTCATTCATGGTTTTGTGGTTGGTGACACATACACAGTACATGTAAAAAGTTGCGTGTTTCTCCTTCTGTCTTGTTCTATCTGCGGTTTCCCGCCAGCTGACACACACAATATATCATAAAACACCAACTTCTAAGATAAAAACATGTAAAAATTTAAACCGATTCAACTAAATTGTATGTACTTATATAAAAGTTATTGTAAATAAACTTTAATTATTATGTCTTTAGTTTAGCATAAATAATCGTTATCTTACTAAAAATATGTCACTTGTTAACTATTTAACATTAAAACAGGCTTTGTTGATATAAATTTGTTTAATAAAAGTTAAATTACTAATTATGAATTTATATTAACAAACAAAGGTACTATATAATATATTAAATATTAATATATAATACTATATCGTATTATTAATGTAAATTTCTACAAAAATACTAATGATATAGTTTTTCTTATAAAAATCATAACAATAAAAATTAGTTAATTTTTTTCAAATAAATTATATTTTATATGTAACATATTTAATTGAATTTTTTAAACTAAAAAAAAATCTGAAACACGCATACACGACACGACAAAGAGATTGAGTACTCTCTCTGTGTGCGTGTGTCAGAACGTCCCATCAGACGTCTATCCGTCCGTTTTGGCTGTTTTTGGAACATCACATGATGAACTCCATCTACCCCTTCACCCAATCTTTTTTTTTTTTCCCTTTTTTCCTTTTTGTTTTTCATTTATTTTCATGTTAATTTTAAAATTAATCCTTAAAAAAAAAAAGCATGCTTTTATAATTTCTCGATTAATGTTGTTGCTTAACTTGCTTACCACCCTTTTTTAAGTATCTAAGTTGAAACGATCGTGTCGCTTAAATTCCCACCCTACTTTTATAAATGAAACGTTAAATCCATGTGATGTGAATCTTCTCTGAAATAATCACTTTATTTTTTGTTTTAGGGAAAAGTCATCCCCTCACGTTATGGCTTATTTAGCCTTATCACTCTTTTAAAATAACATTCTTGTTAAGGATCGGATTTCCCTAATAAGGAAATGGCGCAAAGCAACTTCAATTTGTAATGGATTAGTTATTTGGATCTTGTAAAAGGATTAGACCAAGGTAGTGAAGGTACCTTCCGGTGTAGTAATTATCATCGATAGTTGAATGCTTTATTCCTTTTAACTTATTTTGGCTAAAGTCTATCTTACTCAATGAATTGAAAGTTCAAAAATGCTTAAACTATTTTAGCTAGTTTGCGATTATACAAAGCGACAATGGATGCAGTTAGTGTGACATGATAACAATTATCTTAACAAAGGACCTTTCGGACCGAATAGTATCTTTCCCCTTAATGGGTCCAAAATGCATTGTCTGGTCTAACATATTAAAATTAAAAAATGTGTTAAAATAGAAAAAAAATTAAATTAAGTTATGGGGTAGGGATATATATATATATATATATGACAGTGGCATTGGATGATTGATGGCTAAAGTATTTGATCCAAGAGCAGGGTTGATAAATGATAACATATAAGTTGCTGTTGAAGACTCGTGTTAACAGAGTAAGGAGTCATGAAGGCCCTTTCGTTCTGCATCAATTATTGGGGGCCGTTCCAGATTTTGATGTGATTAGATTGCCCATCACCTCCCATATCCAAAACAGTTTCTTTTCTTTACTTTTTTTCTTATCAACAGAATTAGAAATTTGGATAAATTGAAAAGGGAGAAATATACATATTATATTGTTTATAGAATAATTTTTATATTTATAAATATAAATTAGTGTTGAAATATGTAGTCTCCGTGTGATATCGTCAACCGATGTCCATAACTTAACCTCTGCCCAATGTATGCTTCAGGCTTGAGGATTATGTAGTGATTTTAGTAGATTCAAATTCGATCCGATTACCTTCAAGATGTTGTGTATGCCCAAATACTGATGTGGGGGTAACCATGTACCAAGATTTTCAAGGACATTATATACTGTCTTGATACTTTTAACTAATAATTATGATTCTCGAATATTGAAGAGGAAAAAAATGGGCAGTAGGATAACATAAAAAGACCTTTGCTTTGACCTAAAAAAATAGGTTAGACATTACAATTCATTTCAATATTTTAGATTAGATCACATTCACATAAACAAATCTTTTCTAGAACAAAATATAATGTTGATTACATAAGTAAATATTAAAATGATATTATTACTCTATTTCACAGTAATTTATAGCGCTAAATATGCTTGTGTTCCTGTTTTTTTTAGAAAATATTTTTGGTTCCTAAATAAAAATTTTAACATTTTTATCTTTATTATTTCTTTGCATCAATATTTTTATTCCTTAAATTTTAAGTTTCAACGTTAAGTTATGAAGTTATAGTCACATTGCTGACATGACAACTATATATGTTAGAAACACTTAACTTATCATGTAATCAGTCTTTTTTCCTTCTTATCCTTTTGATTTATCAGAGAGAAAAATTTGATTAATCTAAAATTTAATCTAAAAATAAATAAAATTTGATCAAAAATTATTTTTTATCAAAGTTGAAATTCAAATACTACTAAAATAATTCAATTTTAATCAACTAATCTAACTTAGCAGTTATGTATAAATTTTTTTAGTAAATTATATTATGAATTTTTTATTATCTAAATTCACTTCATTAACTACTTTAAGAAGATAAGAGATTAAAAAGATAGTTTCAAAAAATTACAAGACTATTATGTTAGACTAGATAATGATGAGATAAGTGAAGAGATTGCTAACATGAATGACATGTTGCTACTAAATGCCCAAACTTGACAAGAGATATTAAAAAAGAATTTTCATGATGTCCCAAAAATTGTGAGGATTTTGTGACTGTTATTTTTTAACCAATAAAATTGTCATGTTATTTATCTTCTCACTGATTAAAGAATTTTTTTTTGTTTTTTTTCAAGTTCTTGATTAATTAAAATATTAAAAAAAATTAAAATTACAACTATTTCAATCAATTTTTTTTATTATATATAAATTTAAGTGATTGTTAAGCTTATGAAAAATATTTTGTGTTAATATTGGTGAAATAAATTAGGGTTTGTACTTTTAAACTTATGTTTAATCAAAGTTTTATAATTTAAAATAGTTTATTTTTAATTTTTTACAAATTAATCAATGGTAATTTGAAAAAAAAATGTATAAAAAAGTTAATTAATGAAAAGATATATGATATGATAATTTTATTGGTTAAAAAAATATAGTACCAAAACCCTCATATTTTTTTGTTACCATAAAAACTCTCGTATACAATTTGTGCTAAATATTTATTTACAGACTAAAACTGAATTTTATAGAAATGTTTAAAGATAAAAAACATATTCAACCTTGATTTTTAATATGAATTTTAATCATTTTTTTGTTATTTATTCTTTAATTATCATTTTAAACATTAGGGAGTTGGATCTTGTTATCTATTTATTTATTATATCTTCAATTTTATTTCATATATATTTTGTGCATCTTTGTTTTAACTCTTGTGAATTTTAAAAAATTGTATAAGAATAATTTTTTCAAACGAAAATAGATAAGTCAGAGATCTGTCTAGAGTACACACAATAATTTTTTAGATGGAATCTGTATGTTCTTGTTTTATTTTGCTGTATTATTATATATGGTCATCTTTCGTAAAATCCATCTGACGTTGACGTAAGTTTCTAGTGAAACTGAGTTTAACCGTGTGAAGGGTAAAGAGACAAGAAAATTACGGAGAAAAAAAATTATAAAAAAAAAAAAGAAAAAAGACATATTTGTATTTTTTAATTTAATAAAAGCATTATCATTCGTATTTATTTTATTTCTTCTTATCTGATCATAGCGGGGGGGTTATTAGTGTAAAATTGATACTCTTTAATGTCGTATATTTATTTTGTTTTATGATATAGCGACCTACTATCTATTATATATATATATATTTTTAATAAAAGTAGCTTATTTAGTTTAATGATAATTTGTTTGTATGATCATGACCAAATATATATATTCTATTTGCTGTCACAAAACTAATATAGTATACAGAAATCTGCTTTATATACAGTTTAATAGGGAACAAAAACAAAAATCAGAAAAAAAAAATTAGAGACTAATAAGGCGGTAAACCCTAATTTATAGTATAATAAAATGTATCAAAGTTGTAATGATTTTTTTTTCTTGAAATTTGACACACAAGAGGGAGAGGAGGAAAGAAATTAAGGTTGTAACTCTTTTCGTGTGTTGTCTTTCATTAGCAATGGTTCATTGAACAAGCAGTCTTATTGCTTGAAATTAAAGCATCCATAGCATATGGTAGAAAATTTGAGTGATTGCCTTACACTTTACAGAAATCTCTCACCATATTCTTACTCACAATTAAGCAATTTCTTTGTTCTAATATACAGTTTGTTAATCCGGCCGTTGCTGATTTAATAAGCATAACAATTTTTCCAAGCATCACCGTTATATTGCTCATTAGCCGCAAATAGGAAGCAATCCATCTTATTAGTACTCTAGATTAATCAAGAACGTAGTTAATTAGATGAATAATTATCTAGTTAATGAGTAGATAGGGGATTGAATGGTTATTATCCATTGATATGACTGATCTAGTACATTCCGTATCAATTATATATTGTCTAAACTTTTATCTACACTATAGAGCCGGTATTCTAAAGCTTATAATTAAAATTTAATAAATTTTAACTGGTTTAATTAAAATTGTAGAATAATGAAATCAAGACGAACCATGACAAATCCTTATACATTATTGTCTATATGCACTAGAGGAGAAATATGCGTGCTTGACTACTTGGTATGTTTGAGTAAGCTTGGGTGGTCTTTTCCAAAGATTGGGGAAGACAACAACTTTTTATTTTCCATAACGCTTTCTATGGATTGCGATGTGTGGCCTTAGCATTTATATTCAGTTTCTCACGCCAGTCAAGAGTGTGCTTTTAGTTGGTGAAGAGATGCTGACCCCATAACGTCGTTCTGTTTTAAACTGCCGTCGTTTGGCTCCTACATCACAAAATGATAAATTAAAGCGTTTTGTATCAAAATGCCCAAACCCAAAGCCCATCCAATCCTAGTATTTATTTCACCGCAGTTTTTTAAACTAGTATTTTTTTTTTATAGTCAATTTAAACAGGTTTTTTTTAGGTGTGTTTCACAAAACTAGATAAGCTACTAAAAAGTTTGTAAGTTAGAAATTGAGAATGGAAAAGTTGAGAGTTCATAATCTAATTGATTAAATTGAAAGTATCTAATAAAAATTAACAAATGAATTAACTAATAAATGTAAAATAATATATTTAATTACTTAATTACATATATGTATATAATATTCAATTTAAATATATAAATTTATTTTTCATGACTTATCATCTTAAAATTATGATAATATTTTTTCAAATTTTATATGCTTAATCCTTTTTAAGTGTGGCTATTTATTACTACTATTGAAAGTAATGAACACTCATAATTATTTTTTTATATATAAAACATCCAAGTTAATTAAGCTTGTAAATTCTTATATCCGTTTTATAATAAGTGTCATCTTAAATTTAGTAGGAGTAATTAGATAAAAAATAATTTTACAAAATTATTTTTTTCGAAACAATGCGGTAAAACATTATTAATAGTATAAATAGAAAAAACTAATATTAAATTAAAAAACTAAAATAACACTTGTTTTAAAACTTTTGTTTTCTTTTAACAAGACACTTAGTGTGAGACGAAAAGAGTAAAAGACTCTTAATACAAGCTAGTTAAAAATGATTAAGAATATACTTACATATCAAATGAGTTTATTTTAATCGAATAAACATATAAATTACTAGAATAACTTGTCAAACATTCTTATATAATGTCTAGTATATAAAAATACTTTTTAAAAGAATTTATAATGTTCAGTATAATATGTTTTTATAAAAGAAAATTGTAGTTTTAATTGTTTAACATTATCGTGTTTTAATTAGTGTATTAACGAAGTGCCTCTTGACACCAAAAGCTCGTCACCCATGTCGGAAAAGAGAGCACGTAGCAAGAGCTGCCTTTAATGCCGACAACTTACATTTTTTATTTTCGTATGTAATAATTCCCTTTGTTCTTTGGATAAATCATACATGTAAACTTTAATTTTTAGTCTAATCTAAGATATAAAAGAGAGAGAGATAATTAAAAGTAGAATAAAAAAATAAAGGATATGACAAATAAGAGAGATAAAAAAATAAAGAAAAATATAAAGATATTATCCAAACGTGTGAAATTGTACTATTGCTGTTGTTCTTTCTCTGAAAAGCAATCCTACAAACAAAGATTACAGCTATAACATTAACAACACGCACTCCCTCTGGCCCTCGCTCTCGCTTGATTCCTCCTATGTGGGAACAAACAAATCTACTTCTGCTTCATTTTTACACGCGCCACCCCACGCGCCTCCTTGCACGAGTCCCATACGACGTCACTTCGTTTTATTAGGCACTGGAATGCGTGCAGTCTGGAACACCCTAAAATGAACCCGTAGACTTTCAGTTTCAGTGCTTGTCATGCGATTTGGTGGAGCGCGTGGCATGATTTTGTTCTGTCTCCAGTTTTTGGTCGTATTATCCGTATAATATTTTCTTTTCTTCTTCTTCTTCTTATTATTAATTATATTAAAAGTATTCATAATTTTATCCCACATTCTCTATCTTTTTATTATATAAATTCTCTATTTTTTTCTTCAGCAACATTTCTTCATGTAATTTTTATTGCATGATAAAATTATTTTTACATAATTTGCTTTAGTGAACAAAAGAGATCGATACATGTTTTTATGATTTTACTATCCGCAAAGATGACATCTTTATATTCTATATATTAGAGTTATGCTAACAATGTGTTTTAAACACACCTGCTATGGAATTATCAAATAAATAGTTAAATATATTAAAATTCAGTAGGATGGAATTCAAAATAAGAATGAAAATGTATTCACATCATTTTTTCAAAAAATGTTTTCCTTTTTTAATTTCTTAACATGTCTTAAGAGTATTTCTCAACACTATCTTTTATGATATGTTTTAAATAATTTCTTTTATTTCAAAAATATGCTATTGATTAGTGAACTTTCATGTTGCTTCTTTTGGTCTGGTCTAGTTGTACAAAGCAATGATATACGTATGGAAATCTTCACATCATTTCCATACTTTACCCTTAATTTAAGAAAAGAAAAACATATATGTAGCTTATTTTCGGAAATAACATAAGGGTCTTCCTAATCAGCATAAGTAGAATATTGATTAAACAAATTAAAAAAAATATTTATTATGAAAATCATAAAAAAAATTATCAACAACATAATTTTATATATATCAATAAAAAAATCTTTTAATTTCTCAAACAATATTCTTAAAATATTGATTAACATTTGACTTAATATAATTCAAAATTAAACTCTGTTTAATGTCTCTATCTAGCCTTTTTGTCATTTGTCCTCACCCCATGCTCCTCCTCAGGCAGGAGAGTACCACGGTCACCGAAAGTGAAAACTTTTCGCGGTTAATTTTAGGTATCCATTAATCTGGAAGCGGTGAAAACCAAAAATTATCGAGTAACCGGAGACAGCCGGTTGAAGGTGACAATCTTAAGACAAATCGAGAGAGAGAGAGAGAGTGGTATATTATGCTCTCATTGTCGTGTCCTCCGAAAACAGAGAACCGCAAAAGTATATGAACGAATACACCCTTTGGACAAAGAAAGCACGAAGACAGAGAGAGAGAGAGAGAGACACACACTAAGAGAGTGAGAGAGAGTCTGAGACCCCCCCACCACCCATATTTCCTCAACACTAATTATTAAAAGTATTGAAAAAAAGTTAACGAATTTGGAGAATTTCGCGAAATGGAATTCGAGGATCAAGAGGAGCAGGAGGAGGAGCTGTGTATGGGTGGTGGAGCGGGCTACGATCCGACCCAGATGAAGATTCCGGTTGCGGCGGAGCCGGTGAGGAGCAGCAGCAGCAACGGCGGTGGCTGCGGAAGGGCGAGGTACAGGGAGTGTTTAAAGAACCACGCCGTCGGAATCGGAGGCCACGCGCTCGACGGCTGCGGCGAGTTCATGGCGGCGGGGATGGAGGGTACGCTGGACGCGCTGAAATGCGCCGCGTGCAGCTGCCACCGCAACTTCCACCGCAAGGAGGCGGATTCCTCCGCCGTGGTCTCCCTCTCCGGCGGGGACCCGTACTTTCTTCCCCATCATCACCACCACCACCACCCTCCGCCGCCGCAGTTTTCGGGGTACTACCGGCATCCGGCGGGGTACCTTCACATGGGGGGACAACTCCGTTCGGCGGTGGGGGGGACGCTGGCGTTGCCGTCGACGTCCGGCGGCGGAGGAACTCAGAGCACGCGTGAGGACCAGGAAGACATTTCGAACAACCCTAGTGCAGGAGGAACAGGGTCCAAGAAACGGTTCAGAACAAAGTTCACAGTTGAACAAAAGGACAAAATGCTTGAACTTGCTGAGAAACTAGGGTGGAGGATTCAGAAACACGACGAGGCTGTGGTCCAAGCCTTCTGCGACGAAACTGGTGTCAAGCGTCACGTTCTCAAGGTTTGGATGCATAACAACAAGCACACCCTCGGTAAGAAGCCCTAGCTAGGAAGAACAACAAAAACATAAAGAAAAGTTTCCATCTTGCTAGCTACCATCTTCACCAAAGCCAAAATTGTTTGGTTTTTAGGGTTTCTTTCTCTTTTTTCTATTAAGGGCTGTTAATTTTAGTGTGTCAGGATGTAGGTAAGGTTAATTATTGCTGCTGGACTAATTTTAATTTTCATTTCAGTGCCAAAAATGCAGTCTTTCATTAGTTATCTTTTTTTTTTCTCATGGTGACTACGACATGTTTTAGTTTTAGTATTTTTGTGCAGTTTGTTACAACGGTGGTGCATGAAGCGTTTGGAACCTTTTTTTTCGGGTGGATGATATCAACTATAAAGATGAAGGTGATGACGAGGAGGTTTAATTAAGATGGCATTTAGTTTGTTTGTCTATTCTGATACTATGATGATAACTCTATCCTAAGACAGATGTAGGAACTAGGAAGCAGAAACTTCCTCGGTAGCATCAATGCGTTCTCATCACACTCACCTGCATTTTCCGTTTTTCATGTCTTTCATTCAATTCCTCTCTCTCTCTCTCTTCTTCGGCTAACGGCAAGCCTTTTGGGTCACACCACGCACTGAAAAAAAGTGAGAGAAATCCCCGTGCTAGTGTCTCATTTCAGCATCTCCGTCATGCATTTTCAATTTTTCAGCTGAAACCTATTTGTTTTTCTTGCCTCCTTTACTTGACGTGTTTTAATTTTGATTTATACTATAAAGGAAATATATAATTTATACTATATAAGATATAAGTGGTTTAGTTGGCAGGTGTTTGTAACCCATAGACGGTATAGGGCATTAATTATTTGATGGGGGTAGAATGTATATTGAATTTCTTTGCTTTTTATTTTCCCAAACGAGCTAGAAATCAGAAACACTTTCATAAGTTGTTATATGTTGAATTCACTGTGGAGGAGATTGAACAGGAACCAGTTTGTTTGTATTAGTATGGTTGCGTCTTCCTTTCTTCATCATGACCTGGGGTCTGAGCGAGGAAAGTGACTGTTGTAATTAATGTTTTATTTTATTGCATGCGAGTTTTGTGAAGTTTCTGAAGCATTATTTTGTAATGTTTTCTTTTGTCTTGGGGGAAAGCAAATTTGGAAGACTCAAATCCTTATGCGTGGGGTATAAATTCATGTTGGGGGAAATAATTCAAGTGTTTGATTGATTTTTCTCCTCCTTTTCCTTCCATAATATCTCTATTTTTCACTTGGAATAAATTTTTCCATTGTTCTGACCAACTTTTCCTTTCTATTAAGTTAACAAACAAGCTCTATAAGCGCATACTAGTAGAAGAATTAAATTAGGGACACGAGTTACACAACCTTTATTTTCTTTTGCTGCAGTTCTCGAACTACTATCATCAATGAGGTTTAGAGAGAATCTATTAGGATCCCTAGAATCTCAGTCACGTCTCTCATTCACAATCATGGTTGAACTTTGCATTTAAGAAGGTGGAGTACTTAAAAATCTTAAGTAACATACATACATATACAAGCTAGCTAGTTAATTAATGAATGTAGTAAGTAGTAACTATATATGGTTTGTTTCTAGCTTTATGGCTGAGCTTTAATATATGCATGCTAAAGGGGGGACCTGGTTGATTACTTGGGGAAAGAGGAAGAACCGTGCTACTTAATTTGTAACCTCCCTAATTCAAAACTATGGGGGGGTTGTGATGTTTCAATTATAGTAGCAGGATATTATGCTTTTTTTATGGACAGCTTCCTTCTTAAGTAGTCCAAAGCCTTCCCATTACCAATTGCACGTTTAAGATGCTTTGCTTGTTTTGGGGGAGTCTTGATCGAGCATCAGTTAAAGCTGCGTGGCTTCATCTGTGGTCCACACACAAATATGAGCTATGATTTTTCAACACTCACTTTTTTTTAAATATTTTATCAATAATTTTTTTATCACATCATATTTCTTATTATATTTATATTTTATTTTTTTCACTTTCTTTGTGTCAAATAGCTTTGGATATCAAAATATTTTTTTAGGTAGAATTGTATTTTTAGTCCTCCAATTTATCTCCAATTTCGGATTTGGTCTCCTTATAATTTAATTCATAAATTTGGTTTCCCACTTTTATAAATCCCTGCAAAATTGGTCCTGAAAGCTCGATTTGGACGTTGACCGTTAACCTCAGACATTGATTGTCACGTGTCAATGTCATGTGTCAATGTCACGTGTCAACGTTTGAGTGGTTCCCTGTAAAAGTTTCATTTTTTTAGGTAAAATTGTACTTTTGGTTCCCTAGTTTTATTCCAATTTCGATTTTGGTCCCCTTATAATTTAATTTGCACATTTGATCCCTCAGTTTTATAAATCCCTTTATAAATTTAACCAAATTTCATTACTGAAGAAGTTGTATTTCAAATTTCAAACAAAAATACAATTGTCATACATAAGCCACTTAAGCAGTCGTATACACATAATATCGCATGGGGAAGCAAAAAAAGAAAAAAAAAATAGGGGGTTATTACAAAACCTATTAAAGTAAGAGATCTGAAAATTTCAAATCCAAGGTGGGATTTATGCGCCACTTTCCCAAGTTGAACAACCCCGGAAGTAGAAGAAAGACAAAAAGTGATTTTTCTCTGGGTTCTAAGTGAGTGAAAAACTTGCGATGAAAAAGAAGTGTGAGATTTATCAAGATCTACCATGTCTCTAACACCAGTGGCTAAACCATTCAAAAGACCAATTTTGCAAGAACAATTTATAAAGGGATTTATAAAACTATGGGACTAAATGTGAGAATTAAACTATAGTGAGACCAAAATCGAAATTGGAGTAAAACTGAGAGACCAAAAGTGTAATTTTACCTACAAAAAATGAAGTCTTTACATGGAACCACTCAGACGTTGACGGTCACGTGTCAATGCCGCGTGTGTATCAACGTCTGAGATTAACAGTCAACGTTCAAATCGAGCTTCTAGGATCAATTTTGCAGGGATTTATAAGAGTGGAGATCAAATTTTTGAATTAAATTATAAGGGAATCAAATACGTAATTCAAGATAAAATAGGAGATCAATTTTGCAATTTTACCTATTTTTAATTTCCCCACAAATATAATGTAATAATTCTTTGGTTCAAGTTTTGGTTTATTGATCAGTCAGATTCATCATACAAAGGCCTACATATCCGTAACTCTCCTACAAACATGTTCATGACTTAACGGATATTGTCTATATGCTCCCTTCGATCATTCAATTGCAATAAAATTAAATGAAACACATATCTCTTCCAAAAACCTGCAACCGCGTCAAATCAGCGCATTCTTGCTACAACTCGCAGGAGACGCCATGCTTTTTCAGTTGTTTAAGTACGATCCATCAATTCATCTAATATTTCTTTGTCCCTCTCCATCTCTATCAGCATATTTCTTGAGATATGTAGAACCAGCCTTGGTGCAATTATGTTTTTTTTGTTTTTTTTATATGTCAAAACATAGTGATAATGTTCGTTAATAATAACGGGCATTCGTGAGATGGGTCAGGACAAATTTAAAATTATATTAATTTTATAATGAATTAAAAGATTATCAGTTGAATAAGAAAGTTTTACTATTAATATATAATTATATATATTTTTAAAAATATAAAATGGTGTGCCGGATTGAAATAATCCAAAATAAAATCAGAGTCTATTATTAAAATATATCAACTCTAGTTTCTTAAAACTCGAACACTTTAGAATCAACTATGTATCAGGGTTAGTGAAACGGGACAGATTAAGGCATTCCTATCATTTACTAAAGCTGTGAAAAATATTTGTGTAGTTTCTTTCATTAAGCACTTAGATAACATTGTAGGGCAAGGATAAAAAAAAAAAATTAAATATATAATTGATAACTTGATGATGAGCTAGCATGTTTAAACATCTAGAACGACATATTGATGTGTGTGTGTTTATAAGATTTCCATTATCATATATACAATCAAATAGGTAGAAGAAAGTTGGTTAAGTTGATATATAAGCAAATTTCCTTAATTATCATTGGCACGCGTAACTAACATAATGAAAGAGAAATTATTTACTAGGCACCCAGAAAAAAATAAGTTATAAGGAATGTTATTTCCGAAAATAAGCTACATATATTTTAACAATATATCAATTTAAAATACTTTTTAACAATATTATTTTACCAAGAGAGAGATAAAATAAGCTACATATATGTTTTTCTTTTCTTAAATTAAGGGTAAAGTATGGAAATGATGTGAAGATTTCCATACGTATATCATTGCTTTGTACAACTAGACCAGACCAAAAGAAGCAACATGAAAGTTCACTAATCAATAGCATATTTTTGAAATAAAAGAAATTATTTAAAACATATTATAAAGGATAGTATTGAGAAATACTCTTAAGCACATGTTAAGAAATTAAAAAAGGAAAACATTTTTTGAAAAAATGATGTTAATACATTTTCATTCTTATTTTGAATTCCATCCCACTGAATTTTAATATATTTAACTTTTTATTTGACAATTCCATAGCAGGTGTGTTTAAAACACATTGTTAGCATAACTCTAATTTATAGAATATAAAGATGTCATCTTTGCGGATAGTAAAATCATAAAAACATGTATCTCTTTGAATTAAATACAAACTTCCCCGTTTAATTTCTAGTTTTACATGATGATTAGTGCATATAATCTAAGACAACTTGTATAATCAATAAGAATTCAGAGTTCTCTTTTCATAGTCCACATTTACACCAGTATAGTGGTAGTATTAGATTATGCAGTTGACATGAAATCATTCGTCTTGTCACTTGCTGGTTCAACAAGAATGGAAAAACACTTATATTATCATTGACAAATTACTCTCGTTGTTATATATATATATATATATATATATATATATATATATATATATATATATATATATATATATATATATATATATATAGAGAGAGAGAGAGAGAGAGAGAGAGAGAGAGAGAGAGAGAGAGAGAGAGATATGTTATATACTTACCAGATAATTAAAGCCAGTTGTAACGCTTAAACAAAAAAAAAAGTATTTAGTGTTATTTTACCTTCTTGGTCAGGTAAATAGAAGTATATATAATTTGTTAAGTATAGGAAAATGAATGGTGAAGGAGAAAATAAAATTAAGGTGGGAAAAGAGCAGAATTATATATGGTTGTGGATGAGAGTCAACTGAAAGGTGCAGAGAAGTAAGAGGAGGAGGGACCGGGCAATAGATTCGTTTGGATTGCAAACTTTTCCCAAAGCAAAAATTTGATGATTCGAAAGGAAAAAGGAGAAAGGTTTCCAAGGAACTTGGCTTTGTCACCTTACCTTGTGTCCCTTATGGAGAATCCCTGCCAACAATTAGAGGCAGCTGACCTCTAAATTTGCCGTCCCTACTGGTTCCCAATATCCAAACAATGACATTTTGCTTTCACAATGATTCCAAGACCAATGTTTGGGGTCTCCATTGCCCCCACACTCTCATAAATATATTGGTTTCCAAACTCTAATAAACATTTATATGCAAATGTTAATTGTTAGTTTATTAGTTTTTGTTAAAACTAGAAATTAAACATCATCTTTCTTTTTTTTCCTTCTTTCTTAATCACCTAACTAACCTTGTATCTCCCACTCTCATACATATATTAACTCAATCTTTTTTTGTTTCAATTAAAACAATTGTATGCTTGTTGCTTTCTGTTCATTAGAAGGAAAAATAATTGGTGGATACCAATCTTTAATCAACATTTAGAGAGTGCAAAAAAGATAAGTTAAAGACAAGAAAAAAAAATGTAAGTATAATAGGTAATATAGTATAATAGGAAGAAAAAAAAGACAATTTATAAATATTAATGTGATATATAATATGAAGCCTCCACTTATTAATTAATTATCACACTAACTAGAATCTAAGCTTCCAAACACGGCTAATGAAATTTTCATATCTAAGGTTGGTGGGCACTTGGGCTTTCTTTTGCAATATCATGGGCCAAGAAAGAGGATGCCCATAGTTTTTGGGCAATTGCTTCCTGCATCCCTTAAAATACTTTCTGCATCTCCATTAACTTTGCAAAATTCCGAAATCACCCTGCAGCACATAAGTATTATTTAATCATTTTCCAGAAAGATAAATCTGTAACACATGAAAATATTGGAGCCTTCAGAAAAGGCAAATCCGGAATTATAAAAAATAATTCCGGATTAAACAAATAGAGGGAAGGATATCGTTCATGGGGATGCGATTGGAAAATATCACTATTTAAGTGGGAGATTGATTTGTTGGGTGACATGAAAAATGATACGCGAAGTATAAAATTGTTATAGGATGAAGAGGACAAATGAGTGTGGAAGAAGGAACAAAATGGATTATATTGAGTTGAATTTGCTAATAAGATTCTCATGTTAGCGCAAGGGACGAATATCGTGAAGAGTTCTTCAGAAAATTGTGATTTTTGCTTGGAAACTTGTATTTGATAGGATACCTTTCTCTTCTGAATTTAGCTCATAGGAATATAATTGGTGACATTGTGTAAGGGATGTGGTTTTGATGGGGAATGTTTAAAGCACTTATTCTTTGAATGCATTTTTTCTCTCTAGAGTGTGGTATGATTACTTCAGAGGGTGGGGCATTATTCGGCCAGTACTACATGAAATGCTTAATTAAATTTGTCACAATTTACCAAGTGGCTTGGTTCAATTAAACCATAATAGGCCTCAGCCTCTTTTATACGTTGTCAATGCAATCCTACGATGCTGAATCTTCCATGCCTACTGAGAGATGCACATCAAAATCTTCCAAGCTATTAAAAATGATGAAACGCCCTTCAATGGTTGATGCGGATATAAAGTAATAATTGTTAGATAATGAGTAATTGTCTTGCAAATACTCATGCAAACAATGGAAACACTTACTTAAAAGCTTATAAGAAAACTAATCCTCGGAAAACCATTTTATGAACTACTTTTTAGCCGGTAACAAAACTAGTTCATCATTAAACAATAGTTTAGTTCAATTGAAAAAAAGTACATCAAAACATAAGACGTATATACGTTTCAGTTCGGTGCCCAAAAATAATTCAATTGATTCAAATACAGTTTGGTTCAAAATTTTTAAAACAATTGATCACCGAATAAAAAAAATAGTTCGGTTTAGGCAAATCATTTATCCATTCCGTTTGGTTTTTTGAGTTAACCCGAATCATAGACACCCATGCTCTCCCTAACTATAGATTTCTATAGTTTTTTTTTTTTTTTTTTTTTATGGATTTTGGCCTAATCTCCCATTTTACTGTTTGTATTGCTTCTTTGATTAATGTTATTCGGAGAAAGACTTTGATGGCTGATAGGTTAGTGTCATCATAGTTAGGATGTTCCTGCCCTCCATCCTGTCACTCGCTAATTTTTATTAAAAAAATCATAAACACCCATAAAACCAATGAAATTTTAACCTAGATTTTCGTGTAAACTATCCAAACTCCAAATTGATCCATTTTAGCAAGGTAATTAAGTGAAGTTAAACGAAGAATACAGAAAGCAAGAATCCAATTTTAAGTTCAATATGTAAACATCACATCAAATCGATACTTTATTTCTTTACAGAAACTTTCACTCCTTCAATACACTATCCATCATTTGTTTTTAGGGAAAAATCATTCCGAACTATATTACTATTATTTATGCAATCAAAGCCTTAGAAATCACGAATCAAATTACAAAGATCTTCAAACCTTCCACACCAATTGAAGTATCTTCTTGTCCACACTTGCATTCTGTTTTACTAGCTCGGTAGAACCAGCATTCTTTCCCCTCCCACCATGAATTTTCCAGTTGGAGAAAACATTAGGGTCAGTGCCTAACTTTTTATTCTTATTCTTTGAGCTGACACATGATGATCTTGTAGCACAAACAGGGCTTGAACCTGCTCTGAGGGTCTTCACCCAATCAACCTTCTTCACTTCCTTCACATTTTGTGGTCTAGAATTCCGTGAATCCTTTTCAGCTGCTTCTTTGTTGATCTCTTTAATTTCAACTTTAGTTGCTCCTTCCATTCTTATGCTTATGTTCACTTCAGAAACTGCCCTAGCTTGTTTATTGTAGAGTTCACATGCTTCTTTTGCACTTCTTTCCTTCTTCTGCTGGTAAATCCGGTGCAACCGAAGAGCAAGGTGGTATATACCCTCCTTGATCTCTTCTTCTAAGTCCCTCTCAATCTGCATTCCTAGCTCACTTCGTATCTTCAGCTCCTCTGCCGAAATAGGAACTGCGAGGATGTTCCAATTGTTCTTCACGTAATGGCAGTCCCGTTTACCGTTTTCAGTTTTCTGCTGCAGTTCAAATCAATGATGGAATAATCAGAAAAATCATGCTCAATATATATGTTTGAGTCAAGGTCTTAAAAAAGGGTCTCCGATCGAGGTTTTAGCCACAACTTCAACTTTTTAAGAGTGTTCACAACTGCAATTGTAACCACAATATTGCCTGCATTTATCTGCAATTTCTCGCAATATCAAGAAATGCGATGAAACATCTATCGCTACAACAGTTTAAAACCTTAGTTCGAGTTTAATTCAACTGTGTAACTTTTGAAACTAGAAAGAAGTCAAACTTTTTGTGAGTCCAGCGTTGAACTGAGCCAAGTACTGCTGTCAAATTCCAAATCTTGGCAATTCTCTGCTGATAAATCTGCATATGTAAGTAAAATGCATTAATAGTTTTATCAGCAAAAGTTTGAGGAATATGAAAATTAATAAAGACTTTGATTAGAATAGAGTGTAATCACTGCACCTAGGATATCTGCCTCGGTGTATTCTCCTTCATGACCCATGTTGTATAGTTGGTGCTTGCACTAGCAGCATCAAATATGTGGAATTTATATGCCAGCAATGTGATTTGGACAGTGCTGATATGGGGCTTGTGACAATATGTAAGGAATATGACACACATTAGGGTGCTTAGAGAAAATGTGATAGTAAGAGGCTGTGTTTCCCTTGGCTCATGCAAATTTAGGCGCCAAATAGATCTAACTGTTTTAGTATGTGATTTGGGTGTGCATGAACGTTAAGAAGAGACAAATTGTGCTTTACGTGGAAGGAATAAATAAGGCACTGGTTGGGTTGCCCTTAAAGCACAATCAATAATAGGGTGCAACACCCACATGTTTGATGTGTCTTCCTTGGATGTGTACCTTTCCCTCGGATTTTTAAGGTTAGTTAAAAGGAACCTATTCAAGCCAATGAAATCATGCCATTCACCGTGTAACAGTGTCATAATAATTAATATCCATTGCTTCCTTCTTGCGAATTCCATTATTAACATTCCTGGCAAACTAATTTATCACGAATCACTATTTTGTGCATACAAGTTGTTATGTACTTAAAATTTTTAAATATATAATATAAGTTATGTTTGTGATTTATAATAACAGAAAAATGATTATGCACTAATTGTTTTATTTTTTACACTGATAGTGCATAGATATTAATCTGTTGTAATAAATAATTTATATAAATTATAATATCGGGTTATTTAAACTATTGATAAAATGAAGAGAGTATGAGATGATTGAGAGAAAAAAAATAATTGTACCTCTAGTTGAGATTAGTGAGTGAAATACAAATTTGAAAAAAAAATTGAAAAATTCTAATTGAAAAAGTAAAGAGAATAAGACTCTTATTATTTTTTTTATGTTATGTATTTTAATTTATAGCATAAGAATGTAGATATGTATATCTAAAAAACCAGAAACTTTGCTTTGCAATACATTCATGTAATGCTAATGCTTATGAGATTTGGTTCGATGTCCCTTTCAAATTAAGGAATCAGAAAGAAAGAAAGAAAAAAATGGATCGTCGCTAGGGTTTATGGACCATATAAGTTCGAGATCGAGGAACGAAAGGAGAGTTTATGGAGGTTTTTATCTAGAGCTTTGAATTGATCTGTCTATGATCATTTTGGGGAATTTATATAAATAGCTGGTTCGCTTGTTTGCGTAACATTATTGCTAAAATTACATAGCAATAATGTTTTCAAATAAATTGTGTGCATATATACAATTGAAAATCACATCCTGATAAATTTAAAATTAATGTATATATAAAAAAAACAAATAATGAGGTATGAGTAACAATACTGTGACGCACTGTTTTTCTAATTGTCTGACTAAGTATTTTAATTAAAGTATAAGAGAGATTACATTTAATTTATATTATAAATAATTAATTTGGTAAAATATAGAAGTGAGATTATGTGTTTTAAGGAATGTTTGTCTTTCTTGTAGTTTGGGCCTTAATAGTTGGGCTTTTGAAATAAGTGAAGGAAGGAGTGTATCTAGCAAAGTCTAAGAGAGGGAAAAGTCAGTAAAACCCTTCCTAAACCCCTGAGAATTCTAAAAACATTAAGTTAAAACCTTTATTATCGCTTCTCTTCTTCCTCAAGTCATTCTACTCTTAAGAGGTTGAAGAAGAATCATAATCATCTATTCCAGGAGCACCTCTTTCCTTCTTTTGGAGTTCCATAGTTGCTTCCTTAGTGATGGTGAGTTCCTTTATTCTCTATTCTCTTTTTTGTTTCATTTTCTTCTTCCTCTTGAGACAAGGGTTTCACACAAATTTTGAGATGTCACTATAGGGAATAAGTCATCTGGTGACAACGGAAAAATGTGAATATAAAACAAAATCGTAGGTATATCACAATAAGCCTATTCCAAATAACATTTGATTTTGTTGTATATAATTCGCTATACCTACAGCTTGGTATTCGTAACTGTAGATTTTAATTTTAGTTACGATATTTAAGGCTATCGGAAAAATACTTTAACATATACCTACAATTTTATCTTCAACTATATTTTAGTTAAAATTAATATTTTTTATACTTACCATCACAACCCCGTCACTATAGATTATAGTAACCATATTTAAGATTGAGTGAAATACGATAAGATATACTCATGGTTTATCATTAGTAAGAGATTATAATTTGTCTTATCCATGTTTACGACCCATCACTCACTAAATTTTTAAGTAAGTCTTACAGTAATTAAAATTAAATTGAGTTTGACATGATTTTTTTAAAGATTATTTTATTTTTATAAAACATTCAAATTTGGAGCTAGATATCCAATAATTAGTAAATATATTTAACAACCACAATAAAATAAAATTTCAAACATATTGAAAATTAACATAAACCAAACTTTAGACATGTTCATAGTAAATTATATCAATAAAGATCATAAATTATTAGAAAAATCACAAAGAAATATCTATGTGTACTAGTAAAACATAAAAATTTAAGTCAAACTCGTGTTTTGGAGATAAGTATTTTTTATATCTCTAGCACTTATAATAAATAAATATTTTTAAATATATAAATTATATTATAATTATAATTATAATTAATAATATACTTAAATGTTTCAAATACATTTTATATGATTATAATTTATAATAAATAAATATATTTTAAATATTCAAATTACATTGTAATTAAATATACAATAAATAAATATCTTTGAATTATATCTTTTTTTATTTACAATCAACAATTAAAATGGTGAGATAAGCTTATTTTAAACTATTGATAAATCTCTATTATTTTTATAAAAAAAACATTGAAATTCAATTTAGAGATAATAATGATAAACGGGGAGATAAGTTGTTAAGAAGATAAGTATACCGGTAAAGATAAAAAGATTGAAGCTTGAGATGCTTGTAAAAGGAATTTTTTTAGTATGTTTGGATTTCAATTATTCATATCCAACTTTCAATCGAATTTAACACTCACATTACTTCTCTTTATGTATTGGAAAGTATAAATTTTCCATTCTACGTCATAGGAAAGTGATAGTCTCACACTCTCATTCTCTAAGTTGTGTATTTGTCTGAACTGAGTTGTAGGTTAATGAGTTTCCCACATTTTTCACGTTTGTAGATAACCAAACAAGTTTAATAGTTGGCTTCCTTTACAGACTTGTTCAACAGCGTTGTGGTTGGTAGGTTAGGGTGGCTGCTCTCTTCAAAAAGTGACCAAATAAATATTTGAAAGGTATTTTTGTTGGATCAGTCTTATGGTGTGAGATGTAACTGTCATTAATTAGAATGCCAATTTGATCACGAGATTCTCTAATTGGAAAAAGTCTTGTTTACATTTAGCAATATAAGGTAAATTACATTACATGAGAAAAATGTTATGGTTAATAACTAATAATTAATATTTATCAATAAAAAATGTTATTTATCATATTTGTCTTTCTATCGAGTATTTTAAAGATATAAATCAAAGTTCTAAAAACATTTAATGTATTTCATTAAATGTTTCTAAGTATTTCAAAAGATTAAAATCTTTTATATTATTAATTTAATAAATAAATTTCTTATTATTTTTTCCTACTTTTATCCTCTTCAATTTAACAATTGTCTTATCTAATTCCAGTGTTGCTTTTGTTAGAAAGTGGTTTTTCTCTTTGTTTTTTTGTTGTTTTCACTCAAAAAGAAAATCACAATGGAGTAGTTTTTGGTAGAGACTCACATATCTTTTATACGAGGCCATCCTACTCGTCTCGTAGAACTATCAATATATTAAGTAGATGATTAATAATCATATAAGTTAATCCACATGTTGGATAGTTCACAATGGAGTTAATAATATGTATTCGATCCAGTATTTTGTAATGGCATTAGAAAAACTCATATTAATCAATATATATTCGAAATTCGCAATCAAAAAGAATATATTATCATCCCATCACAAATGAGTTTTTAAAAGAATATTTTGAATGTTGTATCGGTAATATTTTTTATCATAAATTATTACATATAAATTATTATATATGATAAAATTGTTAATTTATTATTTAATTTAAAAAATAAATTTAGGATAATTTTTAATTAGTTAAATGTGTTAAAATCTTTGCATCATAGAAAAAATATATTATTACTTTTTGAATACAAATCTTAAAAGAAAAGAAAGAGATATCGAGCAAACAATGCATAAAGAATAACATGGTTTATTTTAGTTCTTTAAAGAAAATAATTATTTCAGTATTTTATAAAAATGAGTTATCAAAAAATAAATTGTTTAGTTTTAATACGTTATCAATGTAAAGATATTTACACTGATACTCCACGTATGATTTTTAAAGTAGTTTATAAATGTTAACAAACATACCACACAAAAAAAATTCATAATGAAAAATAATTTATTGTTATAATTATCTATTAAAATTAATTTTATTTAAATATGACTAAATAACAACATAAAATGTTTTTAGATTTTTTATATATTCTGATTAAATTCTTAATTAATTTGAACTATTTTCCACTAAAATATTTTTTTATATATAAAAGTTGTAAAAAATATTTATAAAAAAACTTACTATCTACTATTATATTATAATAAATTAATACTTTTAAATATATAAATTAAATTATAATTATGAATAAATGTTTTTTTAAAATACAAATTAAATTTTAGATTTAAGAAAAGCATGTAATTTATATTGCAATACAGCATTATTTTTAACTATTGATCTTTTAAAAAAAAAATATCAAAATCCAAATTTCTTGAACAAGAATGAAAAGGATGAAACGAAAGAGATAAAAGCTTACGAATTACGATAAGAAAAATATTTAAAACCATTCTTGTTGCAAAAAAAAAAAAATCTCTTAAAAATGGTCCGTTTGAAGAATAACTGCTTCTAAAGCGTTTTTAGATGTTTTTGATGAAAGAGTAATTTTAGGAATTTTTGAATTTCTCATCTTTCAATCTTAGATGCATTTTTAATATCTTTAGTTTAAATTTCAATTTCATTTTTTTAAAAAATGATCAACAATTATAAGGAACATTGTATCATAATATAAATTAATGATCATGAATCTAAAATATAATTTAGATGTTCAAAAATATTTAATTTATTAAAAATAATTATAATATGATTTATATTTAAAAATATTTATCATTTTAAATTATAATTAAATAAATTAACATTTTTTTTACAATGCATAGACTAATATACTAGTTGAGTTATATGCCTTATCATGATCTTATATATTGAACATTTAATTTTATTTTTTTTATTTTTTTTCTTTAGATTACACTTTGTAATTTTTAAAAATTTAATTGAAAAATTAGTTCAAAATTATCTTTCTCAGTCATCTTAAATTACTCTTTGGTTATCTTTAACTGTAGATTTAATGTTTTGATCACTTATATCTTTTAATATATTCTTTTCATCTTTATTTCTTAGTTGAGTTTCAATATTTTTTTTAAAAAAAAATGTTTTAAATTTTATTTATAATATAACTCGTACTTATTAGTATTCATTTATTATAAATTTTAACGGTGTACAAATAAATATTTATCTTTTTGACAAAAATACTAGTTGAACGTGAAAAGTAGAAAATAAATAAATAAAGGCTTAAGCAGTAGAGCTTGAAAATTAATGAAAAGGAAGTAACAAACTTTCCATTGAAGATTCTACATAACACAACAGTAAAGTACACACCAAATTGCCATCGTTAGCACTACAAAGGTTGTCTCTCTCGTTTGTTTCACGTGATTTCATTTACGTGACCGCATGCCACAAACAACAACTTTTGTATTTGATTCATCACTCTCCGCAAACCCCTGTTTTTTGATGGGTAGCATGTCGCATATGATCACTCTTCATGGCCTAACAGCTTCTTCAACCCGTTGCTCCTACGCCTTTAATGACTCCAATTCTCGTTTCAAGGCATTGGCAGTTCCTACCAGAGTGGCTAGCGTCTTTGCCAAGGTTAAGAGTAAAAGTTCAACTTCCTCCGAGTCCAACAACTCCGCAATTGATTTCAGCGACCCTGATTGGAAAACCAAGTTCAAGGACGACTTTGAAGACCGTTTCAGACTCCCCCATGTCACTGATATCTTTCCGGATGCAGTTTCTATGCCCTCTACGTTCTCTCCCAACATGAGGTTGGTTCGTCTCTACTTGTGGATTTTAGTCTCTTTTGTTGAATGTTTTTGTAGCGGAATACAACCCAGTCCATATGGACTAATAATTTTAAGACAATTATCATATGGACAGGGGATCCGGATGTGTAGACTTTAGTCTATTTTGTTGAATGTTTTTGTATCGGGATCCAACCTGGTCCTTATGGACTAATAATTATCATACAGACTTCGGAATCCCAATGTGTACACTTTAATCTGTCTTGTTAAATGTTTTTGTATCGGGATCCAACCTGGTCTGTATGGACTAATAATTATCATACAGACTTGGAGATCCCGATGTGTGCACTTTAGTCTGTTTTATTGAATGTTTTTGTATCGGGATCCAACCTAGTCCGTATGGACATACGAATTAGGGGATCCCGATTTGTACACGTTAGTTTGAATTACATTAAGTGTGTTTCTCATCAAAATTGGAATTTAACTTTTGTAATCTGCATAATTCTTTAATGCAAACATTTATTACACAGATTATCCAGGTAAAACTCCAATTCTGATTTGAAGAGAACACGAACAATACTTAGATGTAGTTCTTAGATGTTTTTAGCATGAATCTTTTAATCTGAATTGGAGTTTCACTCTAATAATTCATGTAACAAAGTTATGCTACATTATCAAGGTAAAACTCTGATTCTCCGACTAACAAAATATATAAAAAAAGTTTTTTTCCTTCGTTGATGTGTTTTAACTGCAATTTTTTTCTTCTTTTTTGGTTATGTCTGTGACTGTGGCAGAAATCCTACGACTAGTGACTTTCCTGGTAATTATCCTTTGGATGAGGATTGGCATGGATATATTAATGACAATGACAGAGTGCTTCTTAAGGTGTGTGTCTCATTCACCCTTCATGTTGTTTGAATTTAAATTGATTATGAAGAGGTATTTAGCTTGCTTGATGTTATTACCGTTGATACTATTTTCTGTGAATCTTTGTTGCATTCATGTTTCAAATTGCGGTTGCGTTCGCAAATGCAGCCACTGCAATTGCGGCTATTGTGTTGTGATGCTTATTGTGGCCGTTGCAGTGTGAATTTACTTTATGTTTGCACCAAATATAATTCATCTTGACCCATTTTAAACATTCTGCATCTCTTGTTCTCCCTCCCAAATTCCACCTCTCCCTCGTTACTAGCTCATTGTCATTTTACTAAATATCTAACCCTTCAAAATTTCGTATAAATCTACAAATAAAGAAAGAGGAAGAATGAAAAACTAATTGTGTTAGAACTATAAAACACATGGCATTCCATGTGTCTGTTTCCACCTGCGGTGTTGCATTGTGAAGTTTTCTGTGATTTTCAAAAACAGTGCAATTGCAATTGCAGACACTGCCGCGATCGTAATATTGCGGCTGCATCAGGTGATGCAGTCCACAATTTGAAACCACATGTATCACCAATTTCAGGTTTCCTTTGTTGTCAATGTGTTGTATTTTTTCTTTAGCCATGATATTTGGACTAATATTGTTGCCTTCACTGATTTTGAATCAAACTAGTTCTCTTTGTGGGCACTTGTTAATACTAGTTTAATAATATGAATTGACAACTTAAGAGTTTGACTGTATTTCCTGGTTAGTTGCTTGAAATACTGTCTTTCTGTCATCAACACATCACATGTTTATTATCACACTAAGGCCAATATTTGTCTTGCAAGAGGAAACAGTTTTTGCATTTTCAACTCATTCTTGCATTGGAATGTCTTTTGTAAATACAATTGAAGAGCAGGGAAATGCTTGTGTTGGATTTTAGTTGATGATCTTATTCTATTAAGTTTCTGATACAAGTGTTGACAGTTCTGAATGTTAATTTCCGTTTGCTTTGATCTCTCAGACAATATACTACTCATCACCTACATCTGCTGGCGCTGAGTGCATTGATCCTGGTTGTAATTGGGTGGAACAATGGTAAATATTTTATTTCACAATTCAAATCTGAAATATAGTGATTGATTATGATATGCCACTCTAAAAGATAGTAATGTTTCTATATTAAAAACAATGGAGTACTTTTTATTGGGACTTGGAAGGTTGGTTTGAAATTTGTGATGGATAGAGGATGTATTTTTTCAGTAAGTAGCACTAAGAACTCATCAATCA
This sequence comes from Glycine max, assembly GCF_000004515.6. Taxonomy (NCBI): domain Eukaryota; kingdom Viridiplantae; phylum Streptophyta; class Magnoliopsida; order Fabales; family Fabaceae; genus Glycine; species Glycine max. Next base: position 2,551,128 of record NC_016088.4, on the reverse strand, counting down.
AAAATGTTTCTTAACTAATCTTTTTCTTGTATAAAATCCTTTTTAGGGTTCATCGAGCTGGACCTCGGGAAAAGATATACTTTCATCCGGAAGAAGTAAAGGCTGCAATTGTTACTTGTGGGGGGCTCTGCCCTGGTCTTAATGATGTCATCAGACAAGTTAGTTTGATGTGAAATTGTTACTCATATAGCTTTGATAAATTTTAGATTAAATATTAAAGCTTTGCAATAAAGTTAAGGCAGCAAAAGTTATTAGAGAAATGTCACATTTTAACTTGCATTGACTGTGCCATCTCAGCAATATGTTGTCACTAAATTCTCTGGGCAGTGAAATACTGCCTAAGTTATTGTCAAACAAACCTGAAATATATTCCTTGCTTTCATATCTAGTTATTTACTATTTAGGATATTTCTAGTTTGGGTTTCTTTGTAAACCAGCTCTAGTTTTTATGGTCATTAAATTGTTTCTCAATGTTTGATTCAATATTTGATGTGCTGCAGATTGTAATCACACTCGAAATATATGGTGTAACAAAGATTGTGGGTATTCCTTTTGGTTATCGTGGATTTTCAGACAAAGAGCTGACAGAAGTTCCAGTAATCTCACGCTTCCCTCCTTGCTGATTTTGGTCTAAATATCATTTGATTTAACTAAAGATATATTGCAAATCTATTGAACTTTTCTTCTTAATGAATGCTTACAATATTTGGATTTCATTTGCAGCTGTCAAGGAAAGTGGTTCAGAATATTCATCTTTCAGGTGGAAGCCTATTAGGAGTTTCACGTGGAGGACCTGGAGTCAGTGAAATTGTGGACAATTTGAAGGTGGTCTATTGATGCATTCTATTGACAAAATTCATGATTTTGCAGAAAAAAGTTTATTTTTTTATTCTGGGTACTATATTTACTGTCATTTGTTTGACGTGCAAGTTATGGATTTCAGGAAAGAGGGATCAACATGCTCTTTGTGTTGGGTGGAAATGGCACACATGCTGGTGCAAATGCAATTCACAATGAGGTTGTTAATCCTTTATCTCTGTATTAATTGATCACATTCAGTTGGATCATTTTGTGATCCATGTGAGTTCTTTTGTGACAAAACATATCTAGGAGTTTACAAAGAAGATTATTTTCTAGTAATTGGTTTTACTCACTGCCATTTACTTTCTGATTACTTAATGTTAACATTAAACTGTATGTTAGACAGTTGTTTTGAGATTTGCATTATGTGTGATATAATATTGACAGATTTTGCATGCTATTAGAATATCCAAGCTTGTCCTGAGTCTCTAATGATTTTTTTTTTCCATTCAGTGCTGTAAAAGACGGCTTAAGGTATCTGTAATTGGAGTGCCTAAAACTATAGACAATGATATTCTATTGATGGACAAAACTTTTGGCTTCGATACTGCGGTTGAGGAAGCACAAAGAGCAATAAATTCTGCATACATTGAGGTAAATTACTTGACATTCTGAGTCGATTTTACTAAACAGTGATATTTTCATGTTGGTAAATATTACAATATTTACATATCTTCCCTCATTTTATTAGGCACATAGTGCATATCATGGAATTGGTATTGTGAAATTGATGGGCCGTGACAGTGGATTCATAGCAATGCATGCTACCTTAGCTAGTGGACAGATTGACATATGTCTGATTCCTGAGGTATATATGATAAAAATTGGTCAGAACACTCTTTCTTTGTCATACTGATATACTGATGCAAGTTCTTGTTGTGGTTCAAAGGTTCCTTTCAATTTACATGGACCTCGTGGAGTGTTGAGTTATCTCAAGTACCTTATAGAAACAAAAGGATCAGCTGTAGTCTGTGTGGCAGAGAGAGCTGGACAGGTGATATAAATTATGTAATTATTTTCACAAATAATAAATCCACAACACTTGCACTATTAAAGTTCTGCTCTCATGGTATGTCAATCAGTAAAAAAATGAGCAGTGCTATTTTTTTAATTTATTTATTTGAAGATTGCTACATTCTGACATAGAATTAGAAATTTATACTTGTTAACTGATATGTCTTCTTGATGCAGAATTTGCTTCAAAAAACTAATGCTACTGATAATTCTGGAAACACTGTATTTCGAGATATTGGTGTATATACCCAACAAGAGGTTTGTTATTATTTGTTTATGATGCTTACAATACAAATGGGTTGAGACTGGATAAAATATATATATATATATATATATATATATATATATATGTTGCTTTTTTGTTTTTCATGAATTAAATTTCAAATCAAATATAAGAAAGAAAATCTAAGCTTGTGGAATAGCTCATTTATAATTTGTATTTTCTCCTCAAACGTAACCCAAAGGTATTTTATATTTTTGTCTATGCCTATCATCTAGGCAATGTGTCAATTTTACTTGTGCTTTTGGTCTCTAAATGTATTGAAAAGGAAAGTTGATTTTGTAAATATTCTTTTTGTGTTCAAATCCCTTCTCCCACTTTAAGAAGTGAAATTCTAGAAAAGAAGCTCCATGCTGTCTACCAAAGGTGGTTTTAGTTCTCCAAAGAAACACTGCAGCTTAATATCCTTCCAGTTGCCTACATTACTATATATGTATCCAGGGTAATCATGCCACAAATTGAATCTTTGATTATAGGTTCCTCTTTTCTAATGGTCAAGATCATGGGTAAGTTGGTTATTGGTAACCACTTAACAAGTTATTATTTTGGAAAAAAGCAGCTATTTTCCCTTTTAAGCATAATAATTTTGGCAAAAAATGGAAAAAATTTGCTCACAAACACATCTTATTAAAGCTTGGATCATGTGAGTTATATGAAAATGTTAGATGAAGTTTTTTTTCCTTTCTTAAGTACTGAATAATATGTTTTGGGCAAAATAACTAAGTTAATGCATGGATGCTTTTTGAAATGAGCTAGACATGAAGCAGTTTTGAACTTAGTTATGATATTGAGCTGCTGTCCTACTTTTATTTCTGTTAAAGCTAAAACTCAACCGCCTTTTTTGAGGTACAATGCTTAGCATTGTGTTTTTTACTCTTTGAGTATGGTTTCTGTTGCATATTCTATAATGCAGATATCTGTCTTCATTTAAATTTTTTAAATCAGTGTTTCATGCCAACAACTGCTTTATTTCAGACGAAAAAATACTTCAAGGAAATTGGTGTTCATGCTGACGTTAAATATATCGATCCAACGTACATGATCCGTGCATGTCGAGCAAATGCTTCTGATGGAATTTTATGCACTGTACTTGGACAAAATGCTGTTAGTCTCTCTCCTTCTCTATCATTTTCCTGTTGCATATATATGATTTCACTTTTTGTTATTGTTTCTCATAGGCAGTTTATTGGCCTTTTATTCTCAATTTCTTATCAATAAAGCTAGGAACTTCTAGATTATGTTTATAGTTCACCAAACTAAAAGAATGGAGAATATAGTTTTCAATCTAAGTTACTATGTTCATATTGATCTACTTTCTCTCAGAGAAAGATATAAAGTATGCGAATATTAATCAAATATCAGATTCATTTGGAGTTTCAGTCCCATAAAATAAGACTCTAACATCAAAGAGGGATTGAATTACCCTGTAATCATATTGCCTCCACTCATCTTTTTTGTTCTTTGTTCGACTCAATATATGTGGAGGAAATCCTCAATTTGATCATTCAAAGTTACACTCTTAATTAGCCATATTAAATAAAAAAAATTGGTCACTAAATAAGTCTCTCAAAAGATCTAAAAATGCTATCATATTAGTACTCCGATAAACTTGTCACCAAATTAGTCTCAAAGATTTAAAATTTCACCGTATTTGTCTTTCTAGAAGACTAAAGTGGTAGCAGAAATGAATCTTTGAGGGAATAATTTTGTGACAGATTAAATTTTTGAAGGACTAATTTGGTGGCAAAATTTTTGAAAGGTTAATATGGTGATGTTATAAATCCTTAAGAAATTTCTGGAGTAGCAGATCGATAATATACTCAAGCTCTATTGGAGAATAGACTCAATAAATATGGTGATGGTTTTGAGATTACGGAGTCAACTACATTTTAATTCTTTCTCTAGTTTATGATTATTGGGTATATATGACCTTGATATGAGTACTATTTCTCAAGCACAAATTGCATACAATTCAACATCTCCAATTAAAAGTACGTCTTATGTGTAGTGTTGTACATTAGTCACTTGATATTGATTCATAGCTTTTGTATTGCAGGTTCATGGTGCATTTGCTGGATTTAGTGGCATTACAGTAGGCTCTTGTAACACACACTATGCTTACTTTCCCATCCCCGAAGTGATATCTCATCCCAAATTAGTGGACCCTAACAGTAGAATGTGGCATCGTTGCTTAACTTCAACAGGCCAACCCGATTTCATTTGATTATTTTCCCATTTTAATACATTCATGAGGCTTGGGAATTCAGGCTTCCGTAGAGTATATCATAGGAAGATAGCTTCAAAAAAGTATTTTTGGTTAATATACCCAACATGATATCATTAGTGGAAAATAATACCGAGGATGACATTCCCTCATTCAAATTTTTATAGCATGGCAAATTCATAGTCTTCCAATTGCATTCAAAATGAAATTTGAGAGGAATGACAGAGCATTATTTGCTTGATTTTGTGGCATTTGTTGTAAATATAGAGTATTATAATATTGGAAGTCTATTGAATATATGTTTCAAGACTCTGATGCCAATATTCCAATCCAGCACCATTCATATTTTGGTTCTGTTATCTTAGTGTTTCCATTTCTTTTGATTTACGACTTTAGTATAGTAACTTTCGTTGAGAACAATCATGCAAATTAGAGTTTACTAGTTACCCTTTTACCTTGGTCTCTTTGCATTTTTGTAGGAAGACTGAAAAGAGTAATGGGTATGTGAAATAAAATGAGAACGTGTGACGAAGATAATATTATGTTTTAATTTAAGCTGTGTTACATGAATTAATGGAGGATTTAAATATACAATACTAATGCAAGAGTTATTCAAGAATTTATGGGCAAAGTAAAAAAAAAAATAGTCAAGATCATATGTATCTTTCTACTGAAATAATTCTATCAGAACTCAAATATAAATTAAACCTCTTATTAATAAGAAACAACCTTAAGCCAGTTCATTCATATACTGAGTGGTATGATCAAAGTAAATTAAAGTAAAAGATTTTTCTTTCACTAGAAAATTTAAGTAAAAGATAAAAACATGAGTTAATTAAACAAATATTTCATACATTACTTACTACTTAATTCATATGTTAGTGCAGTTTCCAGTTGAAAGTGATTTGTTATTTTTTTAGAATATAAACCAATTTCAACCCGACATATATAGTTGGGTACTAACTTGAAATTTGAAAAAATAAATATTTATTTAGTCTCAAATCTAACTTGGTCAGTACTAATAAAAATGTGATTGAATTAACTTAATTTGTGTACATAATATATCAATATTAACATTAACTTTAATTAAATAATATGATTAAAGAAATATAAAAATAATATATGTACTTCAAAATCAGTCTAAATTTTATTATTAATATATAATCGTTAAAAAATATAATTTGAAAGAAATATATGACAATAGTCTGAGTTAAGATTACTCAGAATATAATCCCTTATGATACTCAAAACACGCTAGCTAGGTTTAATTTTCAAAACTCAAATTCATCAAAATTAGTTTATTATTGGCAAAATTAGGTCATAGACACTCTTAGCAACACCAAAACCTAATTAACTTGTCACCCAAAATCCTTCCCATAACTTGTTTAGGGTTTCTTAGGAAAGAAAAAATTTACTCTTTTTTTTATATAAAGAGAAGAAGGAAAAATTTACTTTGATAATATTTAAAATCTTAATTAATAAAGTAGTCTCTAATAGTCAATGAAAAGGAAAAAGAAACATCCCCTTCCTATAATTGTATTAAAAAATTGAGGTGATGTTAGTGTTTTTGTAGCATATGGATCTTCTCCTTCGACATGTTGTATATGATGGTAAATAGTCAATAAAACAATGTTTCAGTGAAAGATAAAAGTGCGCGAATATACCCTCTCTGCTACTGCCTCGTATTAGGAACATAATTGTGGCGAAAGGAAATTAAGTAAAAGTACTTTTCTGGCAAGGGGAATAAACCCAGGTCAGCCCTAGTGAGTACTGAATAGTGATCTTTTTATACATTCATTATTCATCCTCACCCTTCATTCATCTTTTCTTTTTCTCTCCCGTGAAGATATGCCAGAAAATTGTTCCTTCTTTAATGCCTTTTGAAAAGTCAAAGTTCTCAATCTTATAACTAACCAGTTTTAACTAATGCTAGATTCCTGCGTGCGATAACAAACAGGAATCCATCATCTGTCAACATATTTAAAACAAGCTAAAGCATTCAAATAAATGGATTCTAAAACTCTGATTCTTTTTATGTTTGTGTGTCTGAGCAACCCTTTTGAGCTTTTACTCATCTTTTTTTCATTCAGTCCTCAAACAATAATAACCATAAAACCGTATATATTTTACTAAATGAGACGGGTTACATGAATTATGAATTATACAACGTCACTCCATTAAGTTAAATACTCAGGAATTTTTTTTCATTACAATAATCTTATTCGATTTAAATAAAAAAATTTCCGATAAAAATATTTGTGATCTAAACGAAAAATACTAAAGAGGAGTTTTAGATATATACTATTCAAGTTAGTTTTGCATCGTGAAAAAATTATGGATCTTCTGCGGCCACTAGAAGACACAAAAGAAATGGAAGGTAAATGAGAGCTTGAATTGCTTGACTAGAGTATATATTATACGTGAGAGACAGAAAGAGCACTTGAAAACTTCGTCACTGCATCCACTCAAAGCTCTGGAAGTTAAAACTTCCACCAACCTTGATCAGTGTGGCAGTGGCATTGACCATAGTTTGGGTACCCACCACCTAACATTGCACAGAAATACACATGCATGGAGTGAGTGAAACACAGAAGATACACCAGAAAACTGACATACACAGAAAGACCGAAATTAAAGAGAATTATTCTCTTTATTACAAGTTTTGCTAACCCCGTGCATCTTTTTAATTTACTCTCTTTTCTTTTACTGATTATTTCGACAAAACAATGTTTAAGGAACTAGAGTTTGATAATAGAATTGGTAAAGATATCCTAGTCAAAGAACAAAAACAAAGGTTTAGGTACCATGCTTGATTTAATTTCTCAATCCGGTATGTAATTTATGCTAAGTTTGTTTGGCGTGAAACATAACTTCGCGAAATAATGGTTTACGAAATAATTGTGATTATTTGGGTTCTTTGAAGATCATACATACATAGATGGATGGATGGATATTCAAACTTTCAAATCTAACTGAAAAGAAAAATATGAATGACAACTCATTTGTACTTCCCTTTATGAAAAACAATTATGTAAGTGAACTCGTTGCTTTTTCTTTTGATCAGCTCAAATATTCTTCAATTAAATAGTCTATGTTACAATAATATTCTCTTCGCTTTAAAATTAATTGATGTTTTAAGTTAAAAGAAAGAGAAAATAGATTAGGTAAAGTTTTACAACAGTGCATAATTGTTAAACTACAAAAATAATCATATTAATTGATGTTTCTAACTATATATATATATATATATATATATATATATATATATATATATATATATATATATATTAATTTTTATTTCAATTTTGACCAAATAAATATTATTTTGTTGGAGTATTTAATAATATATTTATAAATATTGGAAAGAAGAGTAAGAATATTTAAGTAAAAATGTAATAGAGTTCCATTACTTGAATTTAATATTTCTTTTCTTAACTTGTGTGAAGAAACTTAAGAGCAACTTTAACGGGTTCTTCTCTCAATTCTTAAACATAAGAACTCTCCTTTTTTTCAAGTTCATCATTGGAGCGGTAGGAGGGGGTCATCATATTGGAAGAACCACCGTTCTTCTATAAGGACGGTATCGATGTGGGACCATTTTTTATTGAAACAGACGAGACCCTAGATTGAATGGACCGTTAAATAATAAAATGTTAAGAGTAAAACGTGGAGTCAGTTCTCATTGAGTTTATTGTTGGAGTAAAAAATTAATGAAAGTTCTTAATTTTGATGTGTTGATTAAGGGCCTAGAAAACGTTATTTTTTTTTACTTGTAGGTATTAAAGACAAATATTAAAGAGTTTACAGCACAATCTTTTGGTACCTGCAAAAAGTAATTTAAGAACTTAAAAATTGATTTTCCTTGAAGATGATGTGTAAATGGTATGTTTCTTTTAGAAAATAAAGTGAACAAAAAGAAAGCGAGACAATAGTGGGTGATATTTTAGTTATTTATTAAAAGAAAATAAAAAAGAAAGAAAATATCATTTGACCATAAAATCTCAACATAATATAAGATATGTTAGGTCATGACAGATAGCGGTAGTTAAAGTGATGTTTTAAGGTAGATTAAATTTTTAAAATATTTGATTATCTATTTTGTAAAATCTTATAAAGATTTCATGATTTCATGATATTTTAATTTAAATTTGAAATAATTTAATTTTAAGTTTTTATTTTAATCTAATGAATAAAAATTATTTATATAATTATTTAAATAAAGATAACGTTTTCTTTTTATTTCATTGCACTCCCTTTCCCTTATAATTTTGGTCATGTTTTTAATATTTCCTTCCTAGTAAAATGAATCAAACGGTTGACAGTACACATGATACATCGCAGATCTGTTTCTGTACTGTGGTGAACTTAGATAACACGAAACCTAAAGTCACTTCACTGCAGAAACATTGGAGCTCTTCTGTAAACTTAACTAGGAATTGCCGTAACCACAATTGTAACACGCGCATAAACTTTTATGTCGCGCAATTTTTTTTCCTTCGTCTTTTAAACATTTGAAATATACTCTAAATATCAATTAATTTGAAATGGAAGAAATACATAAAATGTCTATCAGATTTTAATTTTTCCTTTGACTAAAATATATTAGAGAAGTTCTTATTTTTTTAATTCTAAATTTGTAAACACTTAATCACTAGTCAACACTGTTTATCTCTCTTTATCATTTTCCTATTAATTACATCATATCACTTATTATATTTATATTACTTTATGTTTTGTCTCTTTGATAAAGTGTCGAATATCACAATGTGTCTAAAAATCACTTTTGAATATTTTGTACGGGTTATAGCAATAGTAACTTCACAAGTTCGTGGTAGTTTCAACTATTGAAATCAATATTAAAAATAATATAAAAAATAACTAATAAATTTATGAATCATGAAATTCTTGCAAAAAAAACTAAAATTGGATTAAAAGTTTGCATCGTGAACTTCATAAATTATAGTAGCATATATTTTTTAATCACACTACAAGTTGTTTATTTTACAACTTCTATAGAAAATGGATGATTTTTTGTGAGAAAAAAATGGTATAATTATATCAAGATTTTATTAATTTAAAAATATTTATTTTTTTTATTCTGGAAAGTCATAAGAATTGCCGTAAAATAATTGCAGAAAGGGAAAAATATAAAGGACCGAAAACATTGCTGATAAAGAATGAATATATTCTTAATTTTTACATTATATACTATCTGATTGTGAAGAAGCTAAATTCATACTATATGCTTCTCTTGCATGTTTAACGACTTTCAAATGGATTGTTTTTATGTATATTTGTGACGTATAAAAAATTGCAAAGAAATTATGTCTTTCAAGATTAAAAAAAAAAAAAGAAAACGTTTATCTGGTAAACATTTAAAATATAGAGTAACTATATGCAAAAAAAAAAAAAAGAATTGTATTCATACAACTTTGTATAAAATTAAGGAGAAGAAAAAGAAATGCATAATAAAATAATTAATATAATAAAAAAATATTATAAAAGGCGTTGTAAAAGATTATTATATTTTCTCAACAAAAAAAAAGAAGTAACTTAATTCTCTTGAATCTAGGAAAGTGCCTTATATCCTTTTTGTATTGTTTTGTCAGTAGTGTCCCACCAAACATATGTGAGGTTTTGTTCAGTGTTGTTCGGCTGTGAAGCCAATACTTAAAAACGTTGACTGGTCAATGACTCAACAAAAGCTAGAGTAGGCAAACATCATAATTCATAGAGATAGAGGTTTCCAATCCCAATATTCAGCAAAGACGAATTTTGTGTTTCATGTGTAGATCTTGGTCGCAAATACTGACAATGACCCAACAAAACATTGACGTTGGACACGTTAATTCTTGCTTCTTGGATATACACATACTATGACAACAATTCAACCATATTATGAGACATGTTTTGGATTATTTTTAGGCACCGGATACTTTCTTTTTGCTTTAAATTGGAAGAGATGTTTATTTATGTTTTTCTTTCAAAATTCATAACCATAAAAAAATGCTTTATATATTAATTTTCTTCTAAAATGAGAACTTAGGACATTCACATGGACAACAATTATGGCTCTCCTCTCCAAATATTACATTCATACTGTGACATTCTGTGTTTGTGCCACCTCAACATTGTTTCATCAAAATTTTCTCCACCAATCGCATGTCCCAAGTATTTGTAGCTGTTTCTATAATCTGACTATAAACCAAAAAAAAACTTAACTATCAACACCTCCTTCCTGGTCATGTCCATATGCTTCTACCATGAAAGCACTTAATTAAATTCCTATCTTATTCATCCGAAGCACACTCTCGTTGAGAATGTTTCCAAGGAATCCCAAGACCACACCAAACTCCCATTCAACCAAACTAAATGAACTTTGGTGAAGGAAGAAAATCCACATTTCATGAATTGGAGGTTCCATTAGAAGGTCCATCTGGTTTGCTCCTCTTAGTAGGGTTTGGATTTGAAATATTATGTGAAGAATTTGGACATGATCCAACAGTTAATTCATCACTCTTATAACTTAAGCACCCAGCATCCAGCACCCCAATTGGACTTTGGGGCACATATGGTACCTTGCTGCCTAAACTAGCAGCAACATTGATCAAGGACAAATCTCTTATCAATTCAACACACTTCAGAACTCTCCACTGCAAAATGAAAATTGCATAGCACAAAAGTCAGAACAGTTCACTAAGATGACCTTAAACACCAATTATCAATTCAACAAGGACAATATGCTCTATGTGGGAACAGCAACCTCACCTTCTCTACTACTAAGAGATCAATTATGGCCTTATCAATTTCTATCGCTTGCAATTCCTTTAAAACAGAAACAGCCACCGCGGCAGCAATTTCAGAAGGCCGGAATTCCAAGTAGTCAATACCTGCAATTAATTTCCCAAAAAAGCACTCATCAAACTCATTACTCCTGAAGGAAAGCAGAGTAGGGAAGGACCAAATATTCAAACAGAGTATTGAGAATACCCATGATTATGCCAAGGATGAGCTGCACTGATATTGAAACGGATGATTTTGCTGGATGCTGCTCGCAAGTGATCTTGCCAAGGAAGTAGTCTATGAAGGAACAAGGAGTTATAGCGCACATTTTCCATCCCAATGTGCTTAATACAAGTAGTTCCATTTTTTGAATGGTTCTAGCTTCAAACACAAACTTTGGTTCCCCAACCTGCCCCATTATCAATATCAACGAGAAAATTAGAGGGTAACATACACAACAAAATCATATTTAACTATCTTACAGTATTGCAAGATTCTACTATACCTGTAAATCTACGGATTGAGGCACTTTGATCTCCTCCATTTTAGCCGCAATCGACAAGCAAGCTACAGCTAACAATTGCACAGTCCAAGTCACACCTCTCTAAACATACCAAGAGGCCAAAAACACCAATTAGACAATCAAAAAGAGATTACAGAGAAATAAACCAAGTAAAAAACACGGCCATAAACTTTCAAACATTTGATCTTACCGGTAAATCAAAAACCGATAGGAAGCGGTCCAAGTAGTTCACAGCTAAACAAAAACTCAAGGGTCCAAAGCCAAAATAAGAATGAGCCTGTTGATCACATTATAAAAAGAAAAAGTCAGCAACACAATCACCCCAATTAAATACAACAAGATTGCAATTTGCCACATTCATCACACAGTTTAAACCAATATGAAACAAAATCCAATTCCATAAGTTAAAGGAAAATCCAAATCAACTTAAGAACATCAACAAGCTGCCAGTGGCGAAAGAATTGGCAATAGCACCAAGCTAATCCATTTCCAACTTGGAAGTTCAAAAAATTAAAGCAAAACCCAATTGATACCCAATGAAAAAAACCAGCATTGCATAAAACCTGATATCAGAAGGCAAAAGAAATCAGACAACAAAGTAATAAAAAAAAAACTCTTCTAAATGACTAAAATTCCATTAAAAACTCCTGACCCACCAAGGCAAGAATCCACATAAATCCACAAACAAACCAAAAAACAAAAAATTCTCATTAAATGATTGTTTTCTTTTCATGCCCATTGATTGAAAATGGATCAAACACCAGAAATCAACAAACCCCAATACCTTACAAATCCAATCAATAGCCTCCCTCCTAACACCCAAGTCCAACTCCCCACTCCTCAGCCTCATCAAGTAATCATCCCTCGGCAAATGCTCCCTCTCTCTCTCCACCATAGCCCTCACAGTTTCCTCACTCTGCGCCACAAAACACGCCAACAACTCCGATCCACCACCACCACCACCCTCATGGTGGTCCCAGAACTGATGCGAGATTCTGGAGTTGGACCCATCTGCGGCATCACAACATTCCAAATCATCATCGAAGCAGGTGCTGCTGTTCTCCGAACAGAGAAGAAGGTTGGAGGTGGCACTGTCTGAGTTGTGAGCCATTGATAACGGTTGTGTGCTAGAACAGAAAAAGGGTGGTGCTTAGGGAACAGAACAGATTTGTGGGGCGTTTTGAGAAAAACCCATGTGAGAGTGTTGGAGAATGGAAGTGTAGAGTGGAGAATGGAGTGAAAGGAGCGAGCTTTATGTAGGAAGCGGGTTGTGGGTTTAGGGCAAAAGAGAGAGAAAGAGAAATGGGACAAGCAAGCAAGAAAGAGGGGCAATGGTATTGGTGCTGCTGCTGTCCATGGATACCAAAAACAAAGGAAAATTAAAAAAAAAAATGATTTTATGTTGTGGTGAGTACAAAAACAAAAACAAATGGGACTGTAATTTTGTCAAGATGGAAAAAATTCCAACCAAATTAAGAATGTTGGGAAAACAAAATAATGGGGATTCCTCTTTTGGTATAAGAATTTAACCTTTTGGATTTTACGCTCCTTTTTTCTTCAAAGTTTAATTATTTAATATGTTTATATGGCTTTGTTAATTTTTTTTTCAATATATTTTGTGATTTAAATGTTTTAACACAATTCTCTTTTCTTTTCTTTTTTTTACTGTCATTGAGTTTTATTGATAAGTTATATGAACTTATTCAAAGTCTTAAGTATATGACAATAGTAAAAACAATATTCGTTTTAGTTTTCATTTTTTTTACTGCGTTAAATGTATTATAGTTTAATTTATTTTTTAATTTTTTTATTCTTTTTATTCTCTCTCTTTTAATTTCTTCTTTTCTCTTCTCATTTGTCAAAACTTATTATTGTTGTAACTAATAAATGTGATTTCTCTCTTTTTTATAGTAAAAATGCGATTTCTCTTCTCTAATTTATATTTCTCTCTTTCTCTTATTTCCAACATTTCTTTATGATATTTTTATATTTATCAAAAAAAAAATCACACAAGCATGTAGTGCTTGCACTAGTTAAATATAAAATATGTTTAATTTTTTTATTTGTAAAACAAAATGTTTTGTTCTAATTTTCATATAAAACCTCCTAAAAAAAGTTTTGCAATTTAATAAAAGTTGACATTTTTTAACAATTATTATTAACTAGGGATTTACTTAATAGGTTTAGAAAAACGTTGGAAAAATTAATTTGTTGGGATGTGTTTAAAAGAAAGAAATTAGAATAGTTTGACTTTCTAATTTTGGTAAATAATTTTTCTTAGGTTGTATCAAAGGGTGACGAATTAATGGAGTGCAAATAAATTCCATCAAAATGGTCTTAACTTTTCTTCTTTTTTTTATAAACATAAATACACTCTAATCACCATTCCTTAATTTAGGCTTAATATGTTTTCTATTAAATTCTTTAAAATAGTTAGTCAAGATAATTAATTGAAATTATTGTATTTGAACATGAGTCAAATAATAAATATAAATTAAAACTATCAATTATCAATTATTATCCTTTAAAAAGAAGGTAAATGGGATATCAATTATTACCCTACCCGTAGTGAATTGTTAAAAATGTTGTAAACAAAGCGATATATAAAACATAAATAACTAAAAAATTATAAATTTAATTTATTTTGGTCAAGGACCCACTTTACAGCTCAAATTGTGTTATTTATTATGTTTTCTAAGTAGTAGAAACATCAATTATTTTTTTAGTAACTACTCACATGGTAAAAACGGGTACATCTTTCATCATCATGAGCAGTTGGCTTGGAAATTGTTCCTTCACATTTTTTCATAGTTTAGCGTTTGATTATTTATTTCATGTGAAAAAAATAATAGTTATATTCTATTATTCATATTTTTGTTTTTTAGAAACGTGTATGCATGCATGTTTAAACTTTGAAAATTACTTTTATGTTCAGTTATTGCTGACAACTTGACTTGTTTCTGACTAGGTCTTTTTATTTTTGGACCCACCTATACTATACTTGCACCAATTGTTCAAAAAATAGCTAAATTATTGAGAATTAATATGATTCTTGAGAAAAGCATAAAATAAATAATAAAAGTGTGATTAGGGATTATATTAAAAAAATGTACTTATTAAACATATTTTACAAGTATTTCATTATTTTCTCCACACAACTTATCTGGATGGTCAAAGACCAATTTTACACCTTAAATTCTGTTATTTATTAAGTTTTTGAGTAATACAAACACTAATTATTTTTCTAGTAACTATCCAAATATGATAGTTATGAATGCACATTTCATCATGGGTAGTTTGGCTTGAAAATTGTTCCTACACATTTTCTTACATTTTTGTCTTTGATTATCTATCTCATGTGCAAAAAAAAAAAATAGTTATCTTTCACTATTTACATTTTTCCTTTTTTTAGAGACGTTTCTTCGTGTATGTTCAAACTTGGAAAATTGTCTTCATGTTTAGTTATTGCTGACAGCTTGGCTAGCTTCTAGAGTAGGTCCGTTTCTTTGATCCACCTATGTCTTTCATCAATCATTCAGAAAATGGCTAATTTACCTATTAACTATTTTTAATACAAACAATCTTAAATTATGATAATTAATATAATTCTTGAGCAAAAAATTAAATAAATAATAAATGTGTGAGTGAGAATTATATTAAGAAAAATGTATTTTGATTAAACATACTTTGCAAACATTTCATTTTCCCCATACAACTTACCTAGTTGGTCGAAGACCAATTTTACACCTCAAATTTTGCTATTTATTATGTTTTCTACTTAGTACAAACATCAATTATTTTTCTAGTAACTATCCACATATGATAGTTATGGGTGCATATTTCATCATGGATAGATGGCTTGAAAATCATTCCATGCACATTTTCTCATGTTTTAGCCTTTGATTATCTATCCCATGTGCAAAAAATATAAAATAACCGTTATCTTCCATTATTCACCTTTTTTCTTTTTCTAGAGATGTTTCTTCATGCATGTTCAAACTGTCTCCATTTTCCTTTATTGCTGACAAGTTGGCTTACTTCTAGAGCAGGTTCATTTTTTTTTTACCCACCTAAATTGGTCTTTCACCAATAGTTCATAAAATGGTTAGTTTACCTATTAACTATTTTTAAAAAACGTTACTTCAAGTAACATTTCAAAAAATGCTAAAAGTTATTAAAAAATATTTGTTTATCGAACTGTCAAATAAGTTTTTTAGCTCGTAAAAAAACTAAAAACTAACTAAAATTCTTTGCCAAACATAGCCTTAAAATTGTTCCTACACATTGTCTCACATTTTGGCCTTTAATTATCTATCCCATGTGGAAAAAAAACACTTATCTTCCATTATCCACCTTTTTTCCATTTTTTAATAGATGTTTCTTCATGCATGTTCAAACTTGAAAAATTGTCTCCATGTTTAGTTCTTGTTGTCAGCTTGGCTTGCTTTTGGACCTGGTCCATGTTTTTGACCCTCCTAACTTGCACCAATTGTTTAAAAAATGACTAATTACTTATTAACTATTTTTAATGCGAACAATCTTACATGGTGATAATTAATATAATTCTTGAACAAAACACTAAATAAATAATAAAAGTGTGATTGAGAATTATATCAAGAAAAATATACTTGGTTAAACATATTTTGCAAGCATTTCATTATTTTCTCCACACAACTTATCTAGTTGGTCAAGGACTAGTTTTACACCTCAAATTTTACTCTTTTTTTATATAGAAGCCTTAAATTTTGCTATGCATTATGTTTTCTAAGTAATACAAACATCAATTATTTTCCTAATAACTATCCACATATGGTAGTTACGGGTGTATCTTTCATTATGGGTAGGGGTGATAATAAATCAAACCATCTCAGAAATAGTTTAAAAATCGATTCAATATTTCAGCTCATTGAATTTGGTTCATAAACCAAATAAGCTGGACTTGAGCTAAATATTTAATTTGTTAAATAAATGAGTCGAACTTAAGCTGTATATAGTTCAACTTGTTTGATTCATGAATCGGCTCGATAAATATATAATTGATTGAGTTTTCTATTATTTTATAAATGTAGGGTGGGGTAATTTTTATTTATGTAGACTTTGATTGTAATTATGTTTTTTCATACCTTGTAACCCTACAAAGCTAATAGAATAAGTTTATTTTTTTTAATTAAACAATCATTTTATGTAAAATCTACTAATAAAATTTGAAATGTATAGAATTTAAAAATTTTGACTCTTAGTTCATGTGATTCGAGTTAATGAGCTTCACGAGCTTGAACTGAGTCGAATTCAAGCTAAAAAAAAAGATTTATGTTAAGTTTCGAGTTGAGCTAAATATTAATAAGCCAAATCAAACTCAACTCAACTCGACCCATTTTCAACCCTATGGGCATTTGACTTGAAAATTATTACTGCATATTTTTTTTAAATTTTGACCTTTGATTATCTATACCATGTTAAAAAAAATAATAGTTATCTTCCATTATCTCAACCTTTTTTAGAGACGTTTCTCCATACATGTTCAAACTTGAAAAACCACCTCCATTTTTAGTTCCTGATGCTAGCTTGGCTTGCTTCTGAACCAATTCTGTTTTTTTTTTTACACATCTATATTGAACTTGCACCAATTGTTAAAAAAAAAAAGACTATTTATTATGTTTTCAAAGTAGTACAAACATCAATTGTTTTTCTATTTACTATCCACATATGATAGTTATGGGTGTATATTCCTTCATGGGCAATTGACTTAAAAAATATTCTTGCACATTTTTTTGCATTTTAATCTTTGATTATCTATCCCATGTGCAGAAAAATAGCAATTATCTTCCAATATTCCCTTTTCCCATTTTTTAGAGACATGTCTCCATGCATGCTCAAGGATGGAAAATTGCCTCCATACATGTCCAGCTCTTGCTACAACTTGGTTTGCTTCTAGATCGGGTCGTTTTTTTTTTTTTTACTTATCTATATGAGACTTGTACCAATCGTTCAAAAAAATGAAAAATTTACTTAATAATTGTTTTTAATGCGAACAATCTTAAGTGATGATAATTAATATAATTCTTGAGCAAAAGATTAAATAAATAAAAAAATGTAATTGGAGAATTATATTAAAATGTTTTTCAAAATAAAATGGCAATTATATTTAATGTTTTTTTTTTAAATATTTTGTGATTTAAATGTTTTTAACACATTTATTTTTTTATTAAATTATACGAACTTATTCAAAGTCTTTAATCTATAATCTACAATATAATAATAATAAACAAAGTATTCCATTTTAGATTTTTTTTTTCCTGTTTTACTACTTTAAATGTATTGTAATTGATTTTATTTAATTTTTATTCTCTGATTTCTCTCTCTTTTAATTTCTCGTTTGTCAAAGCTTATTATTGTTTTAACGAATAAATGTGATTTCTATTTTCTATTCTGTATTCCTCTCTTCCTCTTCTGTCTGATATTTTTATAAAAAAAAATCACACATGTATGGAGTGTATGCACCAGTAAAATATAAAAAAAAAATTCTATTATTTGTAAATCAAATATGTTTCGTTTAAATTTTTAAATAGTTTTTGTAACTTAATAAAAAAACATTTTTGAACGATTATTATTAAGTACGGGTTTGTTTAAAAGGTTTTGAAAACATATAAAAGAAATCGTATGAAAATTTTAGATTCTTGGAATGTGTTTAAAAAAATGATAAATTATAGTTTGACTTTTTCTAATTTGGTATGTAATTTTTCTTGGATTGCATCAAAGAATAAGTTAATAGAGTACAAATAAATTCCCTCCAATACATAAATAGTTCTAACTTATCTATTTTTTTTCTTCACATTTCTGTACAAACATAAATAGATATAATTGTCATTCCTTAATATCACACTTAAAATGTTCTCTGTTAAATATTTTAAAATAATTAGTCAAGAGGACTAATTAAAATAATTTTATTTTACACAAGTCAAATAACAAAAATAAGTTAAAGTTATCCATTATCATTAAAAGCATGTAAATTGGAGATATTCAAGAGAGGGTGGGTGCTCAAATTATAAGTGTGTCTCCTAGGGTATGTTTGATTCATTAAAAAATAAGAAATTAAAAAATACAAAAATATTCATTCAACGTTTGATTTAAAAAATGATCGAATATAAAATAAAAAAATGATGGACTTAATAAATACTCCAAAACTTGTAATTCATTAAATCTCGTATAACTTTTTTGTCTCATGTCTAACAAAAGTAAAAATACAATATTATTCTTATTTTTTGACTTTTCATTATCTCACACCTTTTTTCTTTTTCCATATATGTCTCCTTCTCTAAATCTCCCTCTCCAAACCTTGGTCATCAGCTAGGGCCGTATGGACGGTTGTTGTTCCCTTTTTGTTCATTATTTATTTCTTTTCATTGTAAATTTATTCAAATGTTATCATCGTAATATTCCTCCCTCTTGTTATGTTTTTTTCTCTTTTGGCCAACTCTAGCGAGGTCGTGTCGCACCATCGTGTCATCACCGCTGTCATCGTGACCTTGTGGCAACCTCCCACTGCCAGGCCCTACACCCGGTGGCATCATGTACCTTTCTTTTGTTGCATTGTCAAGGTGTCGTTAATGTACCTAGAATTTTATAATAAAATTTATATTATTTTGCCCATTACATAAACATATCAAACAAGATACACCATAATATTACTTGTAAGATACATTGACCACCAAATAACCTACAATACAAAAATTGTCCTATGACTCAGCTACTTGTCTAATATTATTCTGTCTGTCCTCTCTTTATGGCCAATCAAACGCACCCTAAAAGTAATTTTGTAAAATTATTTTACTTAATAACACTATGTATATATTAAATCCACAGTAAAAAATGTATATATTAAATTTCAATAATTAAATTATTAAATGTTTTGATATTATTTTAATGATAATTATGTACATTAAATTTTAGATAAATTTGATATTTATAGTTAAGAAATCTTATAGTCGACCTTTACTTATATTTTTAAAAAGTAGCTTAATTGCACATTTTTAATATTTTACTTAATATGCTTTTTTTTTGCACATGTTCTCCTATACTTATTTTTTTTTTCATTTTGTCCTAAACATAATTAACGCTTTTGTTTATTTCTTGACCTTTGATGCGACGATTTAACTGTTGACATAGAGGATACTAACGGAAATTAGTGATGTGACAAATTATGATATAACAACATGAATGATTAACTTAGACTATTATGTCATAATAACTCAAAGGCCCTCACTTTTTTCCTTCACATCTATATTATATACATAGAAAAATGATATTTTTAAGAGTTCTATGTAATAAATTTATTTGAAATAATAATAATAATAATTGTAATTTTTTTTTCAAATTGTAATAATTGAAATTATTATGATTGATTGCTAGCAATCAGCTTTTAAATGCTAATTTTTAATTATCAAAATTTGTCCACATTATTCACCAATTTAAATTGAACATAAATTTTAGCAAAAAAAATTGACAACACAAAAAAAAATGAATATAATTTTATTTATCATTACCAAACATATTGATGACATTTTTTTAATTTATAAATGTAATAATTTTTTAAGAAAATTCATTGCCAAATTTATATTTAAGGTAATAATAATAATTATCAATTTATTCAAAAAATTATTTATCAATTGATTAAACATTTGATTATTGATTGAAAATTTATTCATGAATATAACTTGATTAGTGCCACATCTAATTAAGAAATATTATTTAATTTGAAATCGATTTAAATGGAATACAAGTTTCAGCACCAAAATTATACAATTTAAACGGAATACAAAATTACATACATTTGAAATCAATTTAAGAATTACATTTCTACATACTAATTAAAAACGTTAGCTTTGTAACAAAAAAATAAAATAAAACTTTAGCATTATAACCCAATAAGTGTTTTTTATTCTAAAATTTTACATCCTTATATTAGCATGAAAAAAAAAGAAATTGAAAAAAGATAATAATATGGTGATATTTGTTAGAAAAGTGGCATACCTAAAATTTTCATTCTGATTTTTGTATGTAATGAATTGAAATTAAAAGAAAAAATTAAAACTCATAGCTAAATTGTAGAAAATGAAATTTGATATTATATAATATGTTATTTAATCATAATTTTAATTATTCTTTTTCTCATATATTATTTAAAAAAATTATTTACCCGGCATGACAAGGGTCACTACATTCTAGTTTTTGTACATTCATAAATACTTTCTGATTGCCATTCCTTAATTTCACACTTAAATGTTTTCTCTTAAATATTTTAACATAATGAGTCAAGATGATGATTAATTGAAGTTATTGTATTTGTAAATTTGATTATTAATGTTTTTGGTTTATTTTTGCCTTGATATGAGATACCTTTATTTTATTTTGATTCAAATATATATAACCTTTATTTCATCCTTAACTGTATGTCTATAAATAATCTTGCTATGCATCTTACATAATGATAATTAGTTTAATTATTTAGCAAAAGATTAAAAAATATTACACTTTTGATTAAGCAATAATATTAAAAAAATAAACTTGATTAACTATATTTACAATAAGAGCCCCGCATTTTATCATTTTCTTCATACAACTTATTACCTAGTTGGGGATAGCCATTGGCCTTACTTAGTAACATTTTATGCTAAATCCAAAAATTAAAGATGAATAACAATCTTTTATTCCATTTTCTTCATTCTAAAATAGAAAAACAAATAGTTTAACGTACCTCGCACATAATAATTTGGCAGAATATCTTATTTGGTCCGTGAAAGTGTATGCAGTCCTAAATTTAGTCTTGAATGTTAATAAATTAAAAAAAGTCCATTAAAGTAGCTTTGGGCTATCCTTGGCCAGAAATATTTTAGTTAGCTTTTTATTAATAAAAAAATTTGTTTGGCTATTCTGGTAAATATATATTTTTTTAGTAATTTGTTAGTAATTTTTAACATTTTTTGAAGTATCACTTGAAATAACAATTTTTTTAAAATATTAACTTCTAACTTTTTATATTTTCTTTCATTTTTATTTTTAATATATTTATTTATTTTCCTAGTTATTCTTTTTAACTAAATCATGATTTTATTATTTTTCTGTCATTTTATATTTTTTAATTACATTAACAATTTATTTTACTAAATACTTATAATTTAATAAATTAATTTTTCATTTCTTAACTTTGAGTGAGCTTTTCAGCTCATTTTAGCAAAAATAACCTTCATCCTTCATATTCTTCTTTCGTTTCAAATAGTGCATGTTATAATTAAAATGCAATTTAGTCCAGATATTCAAGGACTAAACTTCATTTTATAAATGATGTACTATAGTATGGTTTGTGCGTGTTTTGTCTGAAAGCTCTAAACAGTATTCGAAGGCTTTAGACAATGTTGTCAACTTGCTCAAGATATGGTTTGTGAGCTGCAAGAAAGAGTCTTGAACCTTCCTTTTTTTGGTTACATAGTCAAATATAAGAAATTGTACTGCTAGCTACAACAATTGAGAATATGTACATGTATAGTTTTCTTTTTGTTTTATTTGATCCAATAAAAATTCAATCCCTTCCTCTGAAGTAACTATTCTTCCCTTTTCTTTCTTCCATATTTTGTGGTTTATAAACATTTCATTTGATGAGTTATATTTATTCATCTCTAATAAATATATCGGTGATGCTTTTTACATTTC
>NC_016088.4:2506535-2528636 GCF_000004515.6 Glycine max | reverse complement strand
TCAATTATATTACTCAAAATCATCCCATCTAAAAAATCATTTTTTACATTGGTTTTGAAATCGATTTAGAAAAATACAAACTTTCTATATTAATTGATTATACATTCAATTACAAAATTGATCTAAAATAATAAAAATAACTAACCTTGTCAGCCTTTTGTTGCTTGCACATTACCTTCTGTTCACAAAGAGTCACTACGTGTATTAAGGAGAAATCATGTGACTTACAACTCATAATCATAAAATTAGTAACTTTTTTTTTTCATTTTCGCCCAAACATCTTATTATTATTACTAAGCCCTTGGATTAGAGACAAAAATTAGAAGAAAAAAAAGTAAGTAATTTTAGAAACTTAAATGAAATCATAAAAAAGTTCAAGAACATTTTTTTATATAATTTTAGGATTAATATAACAGAAAAATACAATTTTAAAGATTAAATTAATCATTTTTACTCAATCAAACTTATCTTTGTTAATGGCTAAGTGGGAGTTTTGTCCTTTTATATAAGAGACTACCTTATAATTTATTTTTTCTGTTTAACAAAAAGAAAACTCAAAATTAAAAGAGTTTAATGTTTATATACAAATAATATAAAATAGTTTTATATATTCATTCAATCAGACATTACTATTTAACTTATTTTAAGATATTTATTTTAAAAATTAATAAATTTATCATATATGATAATTTGTAATTAAATAATCATATATTTTTTACACTATAAATGCATAATTTTTTTTCTCAAATTAAAATGCATCTTACATGCAGTTGTCCCATGACAAAATGTATACCATTCTCCAATCCACAATGGCCCCTCGAGATATGTAATTTGCAAATGCCACCCGTTATGAAACATGGTAACTGAAAAATGACAACAACAAAGGATGGATATAATTGTAACTATCATTGAAAAGATTAATCAGTAATCAACCTGGTCATGATGATTGGATCATTACATTAGCTGGATTGTTTAGCAGAACAATTTGACTAAACAAAACCAAAATCAAACAGAAAAAAACTACAAAGTGATTGTCTTTTATTTTTTCTGATGAAAAAAAAGGCTCAGGTTTTTCAATTCTATTTTCAAACTGGAAGGTTGTATATTACCTGTTTTGAGCAATTCATCATTCTACCACGTAATTTTTTAAATATCTGAAGAGAGAAAAAAAGTGCTCCGATAAATTGGGTTTTCTTCCAAAACTGGTGATGAATTGAAATGGATTACTTATTAATTGGGAAGGATTTTCAAAAGAACTTCTAATTGAACCCAAATTTATGGCGATTGATACAATGAAACTGATTCTATTTAATTACTTTAATTGAATTTGAATCTCCCTTTCATGAAGGTTACTTTCAAATGGAAATCTAAAAGATGCAAAAATCTTTCTTTTTCAAACTTTAGCAACACAAATTCCTAACCCTTTTTCGTCTCCTAGAGATGCTCCCTCTTTTCTCCTCTCTCTCATAAGATACTCTACCTTTCCATCCATCTCTTCTATGGGGTTGTCTCCCAAAAATTCCCCATATGGCCATATATGGGACACTTTATGACGCATACCAAATCACGTGTATTATCAATTTTAATGGCACCCCTTTATGGTTGTTAGAGTTAGAGATCTATGCATGCTCACCATGTTGTTAATACATAACATATATTTGGACTTGTATATATGGCACCATGGTGGTCCAGAACTAGTCTTCAATTCTTTATAGTATTATAACTTGCTTGTCTTGTAGATACATTCTATTGAAGAGTACTTTCTTTCTCTAAACAAGTGCAGATCAAAACCTTGTTTCTGAAAGTGGACAGAACATAAGCCATAGCAATTCCATAATTGGAATATAAAACCGAACCTCTGTGTCTTTGTAGATGAATGATGCCTCATGTGTTGCCCTTGTGCCTCGCCACTTGTGAATTAAAAAACCTCTTACACAACTACTTAGAATCTTGTATTAAAAATGTTTTCTTTTTTGTAATTTGGCATTCCAACCGAGGTAAAAGATAAATATCTTCTGCTACATATTAGAGTATATTAGACCAAAGAGTAAAGATATGAAAGGTGTGAAATTTTAATTAACCAACCATAGGTTGTCATTTAAGGCAAAGAAATTCAGTCATGGATCGACCAATATATTTGTTAAGGTATCTAAATGCTATATAAAAAGAGGGCCTCTATCTATGAGATGCTCTTGTGAGCACTTGAGTTGTTTGTCTGTGAAAACATCAATTTTTTTGTTGCAAGTTACTTTCCTTGTGTTAAGATTCCCCTTCTAAATGGGCTTAAGGTACCTGAAATCCACGGTCAAAGACTCAAAGAATGATTACTTTGAAGGGAAAATAATGATGAGTCTTTGTCCTCTAATGAGGGCAAACTTTTCCACCTTGAAACATCAGTGATTGATCATGAGCTTTTGGTTTTCAGAGACCACACCACACACACATAATACAGACACACACACACCTTGAAAAAGAGCTTCGATTAATTAAGAGATGTGTTGATTGGAAACTACCCGCTATAGGGGTCTGATTGGTTTGAATAAAAGAAGCTTTTGCCCACAACATTACATCAATGATCCATGTGGGTTTGAGTACGCACCCTTCTTGAAATATGAGTTGCCTAGAGTTCTTAGTGAGAATGATGAGGTTTCTGTCTTGGTGTTAGCGATTTTGAAGTGTCCCACCACCAGGAAACAAAGTTCAAGAGGCAGTGGACACTTGCAAGGACAAAGGATATATAGGGGAAGAAGCGGGAATTTAATTGAATTGACCATGTCCATATGACCAAGTTATTATTGACCTATTGCTGGGAAATATGATTGGAAAATAGAAATAGCATATTTCAAGCGTGTGTTTGAGGCAATGAGCATTTGAAGTCTGAAATTAACTGATCAAAGATCATCCAACAATATCTCGAAGCTAGTGTGCTAAGTTGCCAAACAAAACTTTATGTGGGTGGATTTTAATTACATGCAGTATTTTTGTTTTATGGGTAAATGATTTTACATGCACTTTAAAGGTTTAAAACAAATTAAAACACTTGTGGCCTTAATTAGCAAAAGTCATTGGGACATGCTAGGTGCACCCAGCAACATTGTTGGTGCACCCAGCAATTAGGTGAATGGATAAAATTGTCCTTGTATTAAAAAAATAATTTCTTCTTTCGGAAGAAGGTTCTTCCGGTAGAACAATTTATTCTATCAGAAGAACCTTCTTCTAGAGAAGTTACCGGAAGAAGTTCTTCCGATAACTTCTCCGGAAGAAGGTTCTTCCGGATGAACAATTTGTCTACCGGAAGAACCTTCTTCCGGAAAGTTTCGAAAGAAGGTCTTCCGGTAGAACAAATTGTCATCTGGAAGAACCTTCTTCTGAAAGAATAAATTGTTCTACCGGAAGAACCTTCTTCCGGAAGAACAACAATTTGTTCTTCCGGAAGAACAACAATTTGTTCTTCCGGAAGAACCTTCTTCCGGAAAGCTTCCGGAAAAAGGTTCTTCCGGTAGAACACAAATTATTCTTCCGGAAGAAGAAATTATTTTTTTTAACGCAAGGGCAATTTTACCCATTCACCTAATTGCTGGGTGCACCAGCAATGTTGCTGGGTACACCTAGCATGTCCCAAAGTCATTTTAGCATGATATTAGTAAATGCCACAGCAGGCCATGTTCCTCCTGCAGTCCCTTTTAATAGGCTGTATGGGCCCAGGCTGTGTCAAAGATCAGTCCATCTAGCTTTGTGCTGGCTATTTGGTTGAGTTAAATTGCAACCTTAATATCACATAAAACTAATATTTATTATCGGTTAAAGTATTTTTTAATCATATTATTAGTAAAAAATATTTATCGACTTTGTTAATGATTAATTTTTGTCAAAAAACTTACTTACTTTTAGAGAGATTATCTTCTTCTAATCATATTTTTTTTATCCATAAGATTCGAATCAGAGATATTATTATTTGTTAATTCCTTTGAGTTTGTAGATTTTACTTTTTTATTTGGTTTTGAGAAGTTGGTAAAAAATAAGAAAAAAAGAAGTGGAAAATTTTCTTTTTACTTGAATGAGTGAATGAAAAAAAATTGTATAAAATAGATGTTTATATTAATTAAAAGAATTAAAATTTTTAAATACATATTATTGTTTAACATAAAATTGTTTTTTCTGTTATAAAAATTATTTATTCCTAAAAAATAAAAAATATATAATGAAATAAACATTTCTCCTGCTTTGCATGACAAGTTGGGGAGGAAAATTACTTATATGTGAAAACTATAAAAGACATATTTCTTTCTTATTTATTTTATCATAAACAGTGAAATTGTGGTATTTTCATCCAATTATACTTATCATTATTTGATAAATGACGAAGATGATACTTTTATATCACGCTAATTAAATAATCTGACATGACTGACATCGAACTGCCTATAACTTAGATTTGATGTCACTCTTTTTTATGAGAAAGTTAGTATTTTTTTTAATTTTTAGTGTGTCTTTTTTTTTAAAATTATAATATAAAACATCAAAGTTCTAGATATTTAAAGAATCTATTTTAAGTAACTTTGAAAAAAAATTATAAGTACTTTCAATTTCAAAAAGTGTTTTTTATGATTACAATCAAATTAAAAAATATTTTTTCTTCTAGATAATCAAACAGAAAGCGAATCTAAAATAGTTATAACTAACAACTCCTTTATTAAGAAAATATTTAATATTAATAAGATAATAATTGAATTTTTTAAGAACTAGTTTTAAGATTAATTATATTTATGCAAAATTTATGTTTATTTCTAATGTAAATTATATTCCTTATGAAAATCATTTAAATTTCTATTATTACTCTAGTCAAAATGATCTATATGAATAATATATAAAAAATACATATATGAATAATAAAATTTATAAATAATTTGTTACAATATTTTCTTGATCATCATCATAATTTTTTAAAATTAATTTCATCAAACTAAAGTTAGATATTTATTATAAAAAATATTTTTATTAATTTTAAAATAGTAAAATATGTTGGTGTGATTATTAATATTTTTCATAACATTGTGGAATTTTTCATTCTCTTTACTTTGAATTTTTTTAGGATGCCTACTAAAACATTTCTTACATATTATAAAAATAATATTCTTAAATGATTTATTAATTAGAAATTGAAGATTTTTAAAAGAATTAAAAATAAAGTATTAAAAAGTATAGCATTTAATATATTTCTAAAATCAACACTATATATTTTATATTTTTTAATAAAAATTAGTAAACTATGAATATTTGTTATTAGTGTTTCTTATTCTTAAATTTAATTTTTTACATTATTTAATTTAATATGAATATTTTTCAAATTTTCAAATAAGTATGTTAAATGAACTAATAAGGATACTGTTGTATTTTTACATTAGTAATTTTTCTTCTCAATTCAAGAAAATTTGATTTTAACCTTTCACTGAAATATTTTTGTGAAAAACTATGAGTATAAGATATTCCTAAAGATCATTATTTTTTGAGAATATTTTTTTAAATTACATTTTAAACACACAAAGCTAATATTCTGTTTTAAAGTAAAAAGTTTAAAATTTTGCCCCTCCACATAGTAGAAGTGTTAATGGATTCGGATAACTCATGAACCTGAATGGACACAAACAAATGTCAAAGGGTTTTGATGCTGTTTGAAACTCATAAAATTGATGATCTAATTCACCGATATGATTTTTTTTTAATTTTTATTCATGTATTTTTATATTTATTTAGTTGTGTTTTATTCAATACTTCATTGTAAAAAATTTAAGACAAAATGAAGTATTTTGAGTCCTTAGAAAAATATAGAAATTTGATCCAATTCAAAATGAAGTATTTTGTCCAATTTAAATGACTAATATAGTTAATCCAACTCAAATCAACTCATGTCCCTTAAATTTAAAGTAATAAATAAAGAGCAAACAATGACAACACGATCTATTTAGAAAAATGACAAGGACAACAATTAAAAAAATTTAAATGATTATTTTGGCCCTTTATTTTTTTTAGTTTAATCCTTCACCTATAAAAAAAATTATTTTTGTTTTATATCTTATTTAAAATATTTAAAATAGTCATTTATCTTTTTAAAAAAATTATTTTGATTCTTTATCTTATTTAAAAGGTTCAAAATAATCCTTTAATTATCCATGAGTGTTATTTGAAGACAAAATCAAATATATTTGAATAGTTAAAGGATTATTTTAAAATTTTTAAATAAAATAAATTATCAAAATAAACTCTTTCAAAGATAAGTTGTCATTTTGAATATTTTAAATAAGATAAAGGATTAAAATAATTTTTTTTAAAGATAAAGAATTATTTTGAACAAAATAAATAAGATGAAAGACTAAAATTATCATTTATCCTTAAAAAAAAACATTATGAAAGAAAAACTCAAAATACGCAATCTAGTCCCAAAACGATTACAGCCAACCTGATCCAGGATTTTTATCACACTGAATATCAACTTAACTTTTTTTTTTCTCTCAGCTATGAAATTACTCAACACTTACCCTTTTGATGACCCAAAATGCCGCAATATATCTATAAGTCTGGACCTCAAATCCAACTTTGATCTAACAGAGAAACCAACGATTCAAGGAATTAATTTAACATATGCTTTGTAGCCATAAAATCGGACACCAGTTTATTAATAAAAAGATAAATAAAAAGAGACCCCAGTTTCCTTATAAACTAATTGAGTTGGACCTAAATAAACTTTAAAAAAGTCTTTATTGAATACCAAGAAAGATTTTCTATTAATAAAAAAATCATATCATATTTAATTAAAAATTTTAAATAATAGAAATAAATTTTATGATATCTAATTAAGAAAATTAAGATTTTTTAACGAATATAATAAAATCTATTGATATTAAATTAATATTTCTTGAAACTTATAAAAGGCATGCGATATTAAAAATATATAAACTTAGATCAATTTTTTTGTTAGGATAAATTTTATGGGACTTTCTAATAGAAAATATCAATATCATACCCATGAAACAATCCCACCAAAAATTCTGGGTGCGTTTGGATAGAGAATTTTAATTAAGGAAAGAAATTCATCAGAGAATTTAAATTTCTTTAATTTAAAATTCATTGTTTGGATGTTTTTTTTTGTGAAGAATTTAAATTATTGGAATTTTAAACAACTAAAAATGTGGAATTTTAATTTCATTCTAAAAAGGTGAGAAATTGAAATTCTCTTATTGAGAGAAGAACTTTCTAAAACTTTGGCGTATTTTCTTTATCACCTTCATTCTCGCTTCCACCTGCAAGTTCTCGAAATCTCGTTCTCGCGACTCTTCCCTCACGCCGATGATCCTTTTCTTCAAGAAGAACACTGTTTGAGCTTGCGGAGCGCCGATCGGGTGCGGGCGTAAGGGGACACATAGAACTGCACCCGCCGGTTAGGGGAGCAGCCATCGATGCCCATCACGCAACGGAGGTGATCGCGGACACAGAGGGTCTGGGTCATGCCTTACGTCGTTGACTAAATGATGTGATCGAGTACGATGGTGTACGCCGTCATGTTTCGATTTCCATGCGACTCCTCATGCCCCTTCAATGTTTTTCTCTTTGGAAACACACCAATCATATATTCTCTTCTCTTCTCTTTGCATTCATTTTCTTTCACCTTCACAATTTTAATTTTTTTATCTAAACACAAAATTTTGAAAATAAAAGAATTTCAGTTAAGTATTTGAAATTCTTAGAATTTAAAATTTATCATAATTTTAAATTCTCTTGTCCAAATACACTCTTGTGATTTTCACATTTTCACATGCATGCTTTTTTCTAGCCGTTGCAGGTTTTTTTCTTAATTCTCCCATCACATATAATCCCATTAGCATTTTCAAAGGGATTACTTTGGACAAATCAATGATAATGGAGAGTGCGTCATTTCATGTGTGGTCTTGACTGCGAAGGTGGAACCAAATAATCTTCAAGGAAGCAAGTATAGATGTTGATCGTGTTTTTGATGCAGCCCGCTATCGTGCTTGGAGCTGGTGCAAGGTAAATATAAAAGGCTTTGTATGTATGCCACTTGGACCCGGGTAGTTGTCTAATGCACTTTAAATAGATGTTAGTGGTGGGCTGTGTAGTAAGGATATGTTCTCGTGAGGTAGTGCAGATTTGCTTAATTGGATGGCTCGTGGCAATGTTTTATGCTGCTGACTTTGTCTTTTAGACACTCACGTGTGGATCTATGTATCTCGGAAGGGGCACCGAGTGTGGTGAGCTTGATCAATTGTTCTATGTATGTTATCTTTTGTACTTATTGCTGTGCTTGGGATTGTCGTCACACCACTTAATTTTAATGATATTATATAATAACTCTTTTTTGCTATGAAAAACAAAAAACAAGCATGGGATGTCCAATACAAAAGCTAGCATTATTGATCTTTGCTCCCGGGTTAGCTAGATGAATGTTGATTCAGAATTCTGATTTTTGGTAAAGCTTTCTGGATTGGTCACAAAGTATGTTGTGCTCGGTTTGTGTCATATGCTCCTGTACTCCTGTACGAAGGCTGTTTTAGGCGGTGGTTGTTGTTGAATCCGATATTGGATGCTTTCCAGGTGTTCATTGGTCGAAGTTGGTAGTGGAAATATTTTTTATCAGGGTGAAAGTAAGTTGGCATCAGTTAGTGGAATAATTTAATTTAGTTAGTGTTCAAATTAGAGTCGTAGAGGTAGACAAATATCAATATTTAGGTTGGATAAAGAGTTGATTTATGTAAATAGAAAAAAATCTCAATTTCTATTCTAAGATAATGTAAATAGAAAAAAATATATGATTTTATTTTATTTTTTCTATAATAATAGATACTATTGGGTTTTAAGTGATATCCCTATCTTTCTTATATAAGATAGAGTTTTCCTCTTATCTTAATTAAATCTACCAGATTCTCTGAATCTAAATAGTCTACTTGGTCAGCTATTGAGTATGGAGGCTTGTCGAGTCCAAGTTGTATAGTTATTGTGTTGATCACACCTCGAAGTAAAGTTTTGGGTGAAGGGTTCTCATCCGGACGTGGTGCTTCTACTGCTTCGCAAGTTCTATTGTGTTCTCAACTCTTATCTCACTTCCGATCTTGATCACATGATTGACCTTTGACAAACCTCTATAGGTGCTCCTACTGGATCAGTTTTTCAATCTTATCCTTCAGGGTAGTGCAATTTTTAGTGTTGTGACTAGCGACTTGGTGATATCGACAACACTTGGATTTGTATGCTCCAAGAAGAGGTCGATTTTTAGCCGGCAACTAGATCAACTTGGTGATGCAAGCTTCTTCCCCTACTCGCCTTCGACTCTCTATTAGCAGGGTGTAATGGCTAAACTTGGACCGAGGCGGTCTATCGGCTCTAGATTTTCTTTGATTATGGTCGCTCTCGATTTTCACCTCTCGTTTCATTGGTTTTCTGGAAGGCTCTACGCGCACTTTCTCCTTACCTTTGGTCATCTTTTCCATCTGAATGAATTTGAAAACTTTTGCTCTTAACTCATCCAATGTTGCAGGTGGTTTCTTGCATAGGTTGTCCGAGAAGGAACTTGACTTCAGTGCTATAATCATTAAGATAAGCACGACTTTTGGGTTCAAGTTTTTAATCCGTACTGAGACTAATGAGAACCTCTCCATGAAATCGCGAAGTGGTTCATCTTCATTTTATCTGATGTTGGCGAGTGCCACAACAGTCAGGTGGTGTGGTATGCTCGTCATATATGGAGCTCCAAAGCGCATGATAAGTGTCACAAACGAGTCAATGGAGTTTCTCGTTAACCGAGTATACCAGTGGAATGTTGTACCTTTCAATGTCGTGGGGAACACTCGACACATGATTGTGTTGTTATTCATAAACAAATTGGTTTCGATGGTTGGCCACATTGGTGTTATCGTTGTTTGCAACCATTTATGATATAGTAGTCGAAAGAGAAGTTTTCTTTTAGTCTTACGGTGGATGCTAAATATTCTTATCAAATTTGGTAGAATCTTCTCACGGTGCCATTCCTCTATGAGCTCCTCTACGAACGATGGTAGGGTGTACCTGCAAAGACACTCCGATGCTAAGTTAGATTCGTAAAGGTAGGCATGTATCAATATTTAGGTTAGATTAAGAGTTAGTTTACCTGAACCTTGATAATTCCTTTTATAGAGGTGAAATTAGATGATAAGATCTCAATTTCCTTCTAAGATAATGTAAATAAAAAATAATATGATTTTATTTCATATTTTCTCTAATAATATATACTATATGTTTTAGGGGATATCTCTCTCTATCGAGTAGAAAATAGAGTTTCATTCTTACCTTAATTAAATATACTAGATTGTCTAAGTTTGAGTAGTCTATTCAATCGACTATTGAGTATGGAGACTTGTGAGGTCTAAATAGTACAATTAACATTATTGTACATTGAAACAAATCACATATACATCATGGTTGTACTTATATATGATATTGGTATGTTGTTATGAATAGGTGGAGAAATGTTATATAGGAATATATGAAAATTAAGAACAATTAGTTATTAAAAGATTGAATTTTTTTATTGATTTTACTTTTTTTTTATCTATATCTTATCATTTATTTGTAATCTCTTTCATCCACTCATTATAACTTTGATTATTTTTAAAAAATTCATGAACTTATTTAAAATCTTATAAATATATAAAGTCCTTTCAAATCCCATAAATTCATATATTATAAATTCATTAAAATTCAATCTACAAAATCCTAATTTTAAAAGTCTTTTAAAAAAATTTAAAAATCATTACATTCTTACAAAATCTTTTAAAATCTTTTAAAATCTACAAATTTCTTTGTGTCTAAATAGTCTCTTAAAATCTTAATTCAATATATTGTATAGAATTGTGTTTTGGAAAGTAGTTTATAGAATTTTAAAAACAAAATATTATTTCAAAAATTAAATTCTATAATAATGATTTTGTATCAATGTTATAAATGTAAAAGATATATATGATAATAAAATTAGAAAATAAAATAAAATAGTAACGTATTTAGGAAAAAAAAGAAAAAAAGAGAAGTGAGTATAGCAAAAGACCGAAGTTAAGTTACCCTGTCAGTGCTTTGATCGTCAGTCCAAAACAGAAAGAGTGGGCCTTGGCAAGGCTTGTGGGTATACATCATTCGGTTTTGTGTAAAACCAAATCAAACCAAATTTAAATCAAATATATGCAGAGTTTTAAAATTAAACCACTTATGAAAAACTAAAAAAGAAACTATTTTGGTTTTCAACCAAGTTGGATTCAAACTAGTTTTTAAATCAGTTTATGGGCAAAATTGGATTTGGATTATGCTTAATTTTTTTTTGAATATAATGAAATCTCCAATTATGAATATATCTTCCAATAGCACTTTATTTTATTCTAATAACTTTCGGTGTTATTAGTAGCTAATTTTGGACATTTTATTATTAGTTTTAATATTTCAGAAAGTATAATGAAATTTTAAATACCTATACTATTGGTTTTGAAAATTCATCTTCTAAGGTCCTCAAAACTAGCTAACAATTATGTAAAAATAACAAGAGAAAAAATGTATAAAATCTTATTTACATTAAAATAGATAAAAATGTAATATATATTAATCTTTCGAGGGGTAAAAGATATATATATATATATATATATATATATATATATATATATATATATATATATATATATATATATATATTAAAATAATAAGGAAAAAACGTGTAACTTAAGCATATCTTAAGAAAGGAAATTGTAATTTATTCATTATTTTTTATTAAATAAAATTTTTCCAAATAGTATTGTTATAAAATATTTTTATAAATAGTTCCAAAAATATTGGTTGAATTGTATTTTAGTATGTATGTATTTTTTGACGGCAACAATGTTTGAATATAAGAAACAAATATATATGAATAACTTAACTAATTTATCTGTAAAATATGATTGTGTTTGCAAAACATTAAAAATGAGTGAAATAATAAGGATAAAACTGAGTGCACACTTCATTTGCATATTTTGAGAAAATAATGATTGCTTTTATTAATTTTTGGAAAACTTAAAAATAAGATATTTTTTTAAGAAAAAAAACTATTCCAAACATATTATAACTTGATTGAATAGCTGCTGTATATTCTTACCGACAACAAAAGATAAATTAATGCCATTAAAATGAAATAATAGACCCTTTATTATGTTTAATATTAAAAGGGAATTCGTATGTCGTGAAAGAGTAAATAAGATATTTTTATTTAACCTTTTAGAAGAAAAATATTTTATTGTTTTATGACAAGCTTTTTTTTTTTCCAAATTTAACCTGTTACTAACACATACACAATAGCATACGGATACAATTTTTTTTTCCAACTATCCTTACTTTTATCATCTAAAATAATTTATTTAGGTATCTCATTTGACCTAGAACAAACAATAAAATAAAAAAGTGAAAAATAATCTAAACTGTCCGTAAAAATAGAATCAGAGGGAAATGACATTTTATTGAATAAAATAGTAAAAAGTACTAATATTTTGTATCCAAAAGGATAGTACACATCTACATATCAAAATGCAAGAAACTTAAAAATAAAATAAAACAATAAAAATAGGAAGAAAAAAAAAAACAGAGAAAATGGAAAGAGAGAAAGCCGAAAACCCTAGAGGCAATATTTTGTATAAAAAGGGGCATTGAATCCCTAATGACTCATCTCACTCTTCAATTCAAATCCCTAATGTCTACCACTCTCTCGAACCTTCCTAACGCCTCCTCTTTTCTTCCTAAACCTAAACCTAAACCCTCTCTTCCTCACCCACAAACCCCTCTCACTCACTCCGCAGTACTTTTATCTCGTACGTTCTCTATTCCTTTTTATTCCTTATTCAATCCGAACCATAACCTATGATTCTTTCTATGTCAAGTTTTTTTAGTTTTTCTGTCTTAATTTTGCTAAAATGTTTTGTCTTCCTGGGTTGCATGGCGTCAATTGTGTCTCACTTTTGTCTGTTAAGCAGCTTTTGGAGCAAATGGTGTGATTGTGTTTTACTATTACTGAAGCTACATATTTGTGACTTTTTGTTGTTGTTGTTGTTGGGTTTTATGTCATGGCAGGGTCAATTTGCTTGAGGAATCTGTTGCCAAAGGCAACGTCTTCTGAAGAGCGATCCACTGGAGGAAGTCAATTTTTCAATGAGAAACGCGATGGTGTCATAATCCTGGAGAATGTTAAAGAGGATAATAAGAATGAGTTCGATAAAACGGTGATTGAAGACACAAAAGAAGAAGAGTTGTCTGATGATGGACAGGGTCTGTCATTTGATTTGATGGATAAGCTCAATGTAAGGGTCACTTTAAACCACCTTGCCTATTAAGAATTTTCTGATCTCTGTAGTTTCTATTCGCATATATTTACTATGAATTTGATGGTTCAGATTTGTTTGTGTTTCAAATATTGAGTTGTTGTGATATGACAATTCAGTTTATTGATGGCATTTTTGGAATATGAATTTGGTGGTTCCAAGGCACATGTTATTTTTTCCCTGATGGTTTAGATTTGTTTCTATTTCAAATATGGAGTTGCTATGATGATAATCCAGTTTATTTATGGCATTTATAGAATGCTTGATGATACTTCGGCAGTCATGTCGAACCTGAGCGGTTACCTGAGCAACTCCACACAGTTACCTTTTGTATTTGTGAAATTTTTGATGAGTTTGACTTATGGGAAGTTTACTTGAATATATTTGTTATCTATTTTTATTTTTGTTTGCTTGAATATGCTAGTATTACCTATGAAACCCAC
This sequence comes from Glycine max, assembly GCF_000004515.6. Classification (NCBI taxonomy): domain Eukaryota; kingdom Viridiplantae; phylum Streptophyta; class Magnoliopsida; order Fabales; family Fabaceae; genus Glycine; species Glycine max. Next base: position 2,514,820 of record NC_016088.4, on the reverse strand, counting down.
AGCTTCAAAAGCCATTGTGAAAAATATTTTGTCCGAAGAAACCATTAAAGCATGGGTGTCTTCATTTTCTTTACTAAAGTGGTTGGATGTTACATCTTAAATCAATGATGCAGCATCATTAAATTGTTTCTTGTTTGACTTAAATTTTTCTGATGCATCGTTACTGACTGGCGTTTGTGAAACTCACTGCTTTTTTCCCCACATACTGAAAGAGGGTTGACTGTAATTTTTGCTGCCTGTGGTGTCTGCATTGCATTACTGATATAATATTAAGAATTAAAATGACCTGGTTTTAAGCCTTGTTTTTTAATCTAACCTTGCCCTCAAATTTTGTCTTTTACAGTTTGATACAGATGACACTGGTTCTATTGTCTTGTATGGGGGTGGTGCCTTGGTGGCTCTGTGGCTAACATCAGCTGTTATTGGTGCAATTGATTCTATCCCATTGGTGTGTATCAAACAAACATCGATCCTGTAAATATTTCAAACCCAAACCCAACTGTTTCGTATGCTGATATTTTTGTTGATTAACAGATTCCGAAGTTGTTGGAAGTTGTTGGGCTTGCATATACAGTATGGTTCACTTCCCGTTATCTGCTTTTCAAGGTACTTACCTAATTTTTGCTAGTTTGGCTGATTTGTTGTCTTGATTACCAGATTAATTAAATTTGTTAACCTGCAGCAAAATAGAGATGAATTGGGTGCTAAAATAGAAGAGCTCAAGGGACAAATTTTCGGTTCAGAAGATAATTGATTGTTCTGAACGGATGAAATGTTTGTGCTGTCTCTTAAACAATGTACAGTAACAGTTACCTTTGTTTTAGTTTTGGCTGAGAAGGAAAAATATAGTCAGCACCAGATTTCTCGTATTCAAGTTATTGACTGCTATTGCCAAATTGCCTCTAGTGCATTGTGGGTGCATGTTGCATTTTTTATTGTTTACATACGGTCTATATTTTTTTTAAAAAATTGTAACTAGAAAATTTGAGGACGTCTGGTTTCCAAAAGCACACTCGATATCTAACATTAAGGATGCAATGTAGAGGAGGGAATTTCTTGTACATTCAATATTTTTTGTTTTTTCCAAAACTACCTCAGCTCAAATGGATTCTTAATCTGTAAGCAGGGATACTTTTGGAATTTATAATAATTTGTTGGGTGCATGATGCAATTGCCTGTAGAGGATCATTAAATATAGCTATATTTGATGATTAAAACTATGATGCGTTTTAGTGATTATATATCATTTAGAATCCCGTCATTGAAATTTCAATAGTGGTGAAGTAATACGAAGGTTGTAAAATGAATGAGTACAAGAATTGTGAGGAATGCTGAGATTTCAGTCTCCATCTTAGATATGCGATACAGAGATAGACATCAGTCATCCCAATTCCCACATGCCTAACCCCTCTTTTTTATTTGTCTTGCTGTAAAAATTACTATGAAAAATTTTAGATGGGAACAACATTATGGAATATAAGTCACTGTTTCTATTACTGAAAAAAAAAATTGAAGCTAGCTTCAAATATTAGTCAACGTTTGGCATTAAAAGACTGAAGTTTGTGTGGAGATATATTAGGATTCTATCAGTGAGTTATAGGCTGGTTATAACGAAAAATAACAATACTTTTTTGTATTTAAAAATAACAGAAAAATTTGTCCTCCACCTTTTGTTTTTTGAAGAGGTAAAAGCAAAATTCATTTTGAGAAACATTGTCAAAGCCACAAGCGTGACAAAGACAAGAAAAAAAGAAAAAGCTTACAAAAGTTGAGCTGCTGTTTAACGGCAACCACAGTACACTATCCAAAACATTAAAAAGTCCCAAATATAACAAAGTATTGCAGCATATTAACGGAACATACAGTACCACACTCATAAGTCATAACCGCTGAATACCTTCCCATCTTGAAACTTATTGAGCGTCTGTGCAATAAACAAAAACCAGTACGTACCACAATTATGCCATCCCAGGTCGCATATAAACACTATCTAGGACCTTTCCACCAACAAGCTAATGAATATGAAATGACACCTTTTGTAGACAACCATTGCCACGACAAAATCATAATCTTTTCCACCATATCTTGCAGGTCTTGTTGCTGCCCTGAAAAAGCTCAAATTTCTGGTCTTCCAAATAACCCAGATGACAGAAAACCAGATCACATGCCATATACGTATGGGGGGGATTACGCTCACTGTGGTTACCATTCAGATACGCAATAAGCATTTTTAACAAAGTCATATCCTTCCACCAACACGAACAACTTCTCTACCTTAAATATTTAAACTTACATACAGGGCATCTTCCAAGTCACTGTATCATACGCAAAGAAACGCAATAAGTGTTTTTTTGAAAGTTATCTGTATAATTTTCAACAAATACTCATACATCATAGTAATCTGTATCATAATTTAAACTTTCAAACATGGCATCTGTCATGCGGTCTTCTATTTCTTCTGTATCATATCCATAGTAGTCAAAACCATCCTCGGAACTTCTCCTACGTATGTAGACAGTTCCGGTATTACTGCCATCTGCTTCTTGTGTGGCACCACGTGCATGCATTTCAAGTATGAAATCAGAAATGGAACGAATGTTGACGAGCAAATAGCAGAACAATGCGGCAACTGGAGCTAACTTGAAGCTCATCTTCATCACTGTGACCAAGAAACATCCAACCAAGAAGTTAAACACACCAACTTCGAATCCAAGTTGGAGTTGCCGCGACAAGCTCATAGCCATCAATGCAAATGCGCCACTGGAAGTGAGGTTCATCATTTTGCCGTGCGCATTTTCCACCTTCCCTTCTTCACTACGGTCTTCGAAAACAGACCACAGAGAGGTGAGCGTTAAGACCACAAAACCCACTTGTGCTTTCAACAAGAAACTCCTCCCATGTCCCCAGCTACATCTTTTAATGAAGAACATGAAGATAGATAAAAGTGAGCTTACGACAGTGTACACGAAGATCTTCAGCGCGTTCCAGTGTCCGAACATGTTGTGGAAAGAGGGACTGAGGGCATAACAGCTGAATCCAACTATGCTTGAGACAAAGCCTGTTAGTCTCCACAGCAAAGGGTGGATTAGGAGTTTTGATATTGAGGTTTGAATGGCTTGAATTTTGGTCATTGTGGCAAGGAAGAAGAGTAGGCTCAAATGGAAGAGTTAAAAATCAGGAGGAGGATTTAAAAGAATTAACAGTTTGCCAAACAGAGGATACCCTCGCTTGCAGAAGGGCAGGTTTTCTCCGTGTGGGACACAGTTAACTTGGAAAATGCCTCGAAGGTCTCTTCTTGACCATAAACGAGAAGAAATTAGGAGGAGGATTTAAAAGAATTAACAGTTTGCCAAACAGAGGATACCCTCGCTTGCGGAAAGGCAGGTTTTCTCCGTGTGGGGACACAGTTAACTTGGAAAATGCCTCGAAGGTCTCTTCTTGACCATAAACGAGAAGAAATTCTGGGACATTCTTCTTATCAAAGTTTCTTTTTGAAAAGCCAAAGGAAATACAATTTTATAGGAGGAACTTGCCATTTTTTCTTGTTTATTTTTGTGTTTAGATTGAATTTCTAGCGTAAATACAACAGTTTGCTTTTTGATTTGCATGTTTGTGTACAAATGTTCAGCCATGGAAGCGGTGTCATCTGTTAATTGAGAACTAAAATTAGTTATAAATCGTTTGCTAGAAGTGCAAGCTGGCCTTGTTGGGCAAGACTCGTGAGAATCAAATTGTAGGTTGTTATCCCAAGTATCGAAAAAAGAGAGTGACCAAAATTAAACAAAAAAAAAAAAACCTTTATTGGAATTGATACAAGAAAAAAGTTATTTAATCCTTGATATTTCAATAACTAGTATATATGAGTACGTACATGTATAGTATTATTTTACTAGATTTCCACACGGCTGATGCAAGAGATTTTTTTTGTTCAATAACACGTGGATGAAACAATAATGATTTAAATAAATAAAAATATAAAAATTATTTGATTTAAAAAGCAATATATTTTTTTGATAATTTGATTCAATATCATACCAACAGTATTATAAAAACCAATCCAGTCGAGAACCTAGGTTAATAGATTAGAAGTCGAATTGATGGATTATTTATTGGTATGATTGATATGCTATATATATTAAAAAATTAAAAATATATATAATATAGCTAATAGAATATCAACAATCCATAGTTTATATTTTAAAATTACATAATTATTTATTACTATAAATTATTTTGTTGGGTATTATCATTAAATTACTAAGGAAATTATTATTATTTTCTATGACTAAGTACAAAAATTGTCAAATGATCATGAACAAATATGATGAAGATGTGCAAAATACATAAATATTAAATTATATCAAAGATCAAAATAATAATAATTAGTTATTGTATATTTTTATCAAGATCAAAATAATATTATATGTTAGTATTCAATAATTATCTATTAATAGTTTAATATGTTTTAGGAATTGTAAAAATCTGTAAAAAAAAGAAAAAAGGATCAACCAAGTGAAATCATACCAATTTAGTGTCATCACAGGGTCTTGGTCACACTCAAATGGGTCAAATCGGGTTGACCATAGTGGACTATATTTCTGGTTCGATGACTTAACCAAACTAGCGAAGCCACCAATTCTCATTTGAACTAATCCAATCGATCGAATCGATCCAATTTTCGCAACTATAATATCACAATAACATCATTAATAACACATGTCTTATTTCACTCTAACATGACATGTCTACTATTATTCATACTCAATCTACTATCCCTAATTAAATTTGTTTAGATAATACTTTAACAAAAAATTAATTTGAATCATAGTTATTGGACCCAACTCAAACTAGTTGGGTTGACCCATTGGCTCAGGAATCCAATCGATCTGAATCACTTGTTGGATTGATTATGCATGAAACATGGTGTAACCCACTTTGACTTGGCCTGGAACTAATCAACTTGGTTAACTTGGTGGGTCATGCATTCTTAAGTTTTTTTTTTTTTTTTACAATTGAACATCACTCATGTTGGAAAATTCAATTTAAATTTTACACGTGTATTGTTTGTAAATTTGCTTATTTTACCAAGCATAACCGCATTTTAAAATGTGAGATAATAAAGTTGTTGTCATTTTCTATTTTTTCTTGACTAATTTGTGTGTATTAAATTATGTCTGCCATTGTACAATGATGATATATATTTTAAATTCTAGCTTAAAGTTGTTTATATTGAATTCTGAAAAAAAAATGTTGCATGTTCAGTTTTAAACAAATTCATAACTATATATGCTTCTAAATATGTTGAACATTATTAAACTTTAAATCTTAAGTGTACAAGGTTATGTGTTATAAAATTATTTAGATTTTTTTAATATAGGTCGGGTCATGCGAGTCAAGTAATGACTCATTGGATCAACTTATGACCTAATGACTTAGTACCCTGATCGAGTCAATAACTAGTATAAGATCATTGGTTTAAATAACATTTTAGGAAGCAAAAACAAAATTTAAAATTACTAGTGACCAACAATATATTTTTTTATTAGGGACCAAAAATAAAATTCAATAATTTATTAAGAATAAAAATATCATTAAACAATAAAAAAATATTTTTTGCCCACTTCAAACCCTAATATCACATCTTATAAAATGCTTTAAATATTAGTATCAATTTCCACTAAATTTATAATTGATAAACTTTTGTTCTTTCACATTTCAAATCACTAATATTATTCTTTTACAACGAAAGCAAATTTTTTATTCTTTTTTATTATAATTTTTAGAGAAAAAAACAAATAAAAATTTTGCAATTAAAAAGTGATAACAAAATGTAAAAATGAAAGGAAAAGCCCCCTAGTAATAATAAGTTCCAACTTGAACATATAATACTAAAGTCCCCACTTAATTAATAAAAATAATAATATTACTCAATAGAAGCATGATACGAAATAACATATATAAATTAAAAATAATAAAATGAAGTAGTACAAATCAACTATCTACTAAAGACTTAGATAATAACTAATAAGTCTTTTTGTCTCAATGAAATTGAGCTTAGAATTTAGATCATGTAAGTAAGACTTTGGATTTAAATTTTGTAAATAAAAATAACTAAATAAGTAGTTGAGTGATAATATCTCAGTAAAGGTAGTTTAATTATTTCTTTTATATAAATTAATTATTAATAAAATCAATGAATATTTTAATCAAATAAAATTATTAAAAAATATTCTTAAAAACACTATGATTAAAAAATAACTTCTACCTTTCTACTTCTATCATATTTCGTACAGAACATCTCCAATTTTTATTATTTTATTTTCATTAGAACATCATTTTTTTGGCGACCCCCTTTTTCTTTCATTAAAACTATGTAACTATTATAATTTATGCTTTTACATATTTTTTAAATACGCTTTTACATTTTAGTTTAAAAGAAAGAGTACATATCCTCTGCAAGAAAATACAGTAGTATTTGGAACAATAACAAGATTATTGATGAATCTAAGACTTAAATCATATATAAGGCTATGTTTGGTAAGCCTTTTCATGAATTTATAAGTTTCTTTCATCGAATTAAGCTTGTTTGGCACACAAATTTATTTTTTAAAAATTATTTCAAGTAGCTTATGAAAAATAAGTCAACTTATAAGCTATTAATTTTTTTCTCCTCACTTTTATCTTCAATATTTTATTTTCTTCTTTTATTCAATTTGAAAACTCTCTTGTTGTTCTTTGTCTAAAAAATCCTCATATCTAATTTTCTTTCTTATCATGCAACTTGAATATTCAAGTTCTTTTAGTACAAATAAAAAAATGAATTTTTAAGAAAAATTATAAATAAAATATTATTTTATTTTATTTTTTGTTTTAAAATAATAATATTAATAAATTATTTAAATGTTAAAAAAAGTATTCTAAACAATATAATTATAATAGAGTTAATTTAATTTAATTTTACTTTTTCAAAAACAAATAAAAAATTTATAATTCAAAATTTAAAAAAATATTATCATTATTAAAAATAAAATTCAAATATTAAATATATCATTTTAGTTAATTTTTAATTTTTGAATTCCTAACTTATAAGCACTTAATTAACTTATAAGATAATTTTACCAAATATCTTCATAGACCTGATTACACGAGATCCATAATTATAACATCTCATTTATTTTATTATTTTTCACTTTTCACATGTAAAAGTTGGAAGAGAGAAGAACACCAACAGACAAAACTAGAAGACTCAATTCAATTCCGAATCCGAATACAACCAGCCTCCGGCTTTCAATTCAATTCCAATTCCAGTAATTTCAGCAATTCAATTCCAGCAATTCAGCAGGTCCGGGACGTACAAAGGTGCACCCACTGTACCCGAAATGCATGCACACTTTGCTTCGTTATAAAATTCGTTTCTTTGTCTGTCTTTTTTTTTTTTTTTTTACAGCAATAGAATTACCTCATATCATTAATAATAAAGGATTCAATATACCTTGGTGTTATATGATGTATTTGTGGACTAACATACTAGTGACTGCCCTGGCAAGAGTGTGAGCCACCATATTTGCATGTTGTCTACCAAACTTTACAGAGATGTATAAGAGGAAAGGAGGTTCCTACAATCATAAGAAATGACCCCAACCTCAAAAAAACAAAAACAAATCCGGTTTGGGCCCCAAAACTGAGTCCACATTGCATTACTGACATAAAATTAAATGAACTGAATTTTGTTGGTTTTTTTTTTATATAAAAAAATCTAACATGCGTCCTCGTTTTTGCCTTTTATAGCTTGATACAGATGACACTGGTTCTATTGCCATGTATGGATGGGGGTGGGTTGGTGCCTAAGTGGCTCTGGTTAACCACAGTTGATATTGGTGCAATTGATTCTATCCCGGCCCATTATATTGGTTTGCGTCAAACATCGATCATGTAAATATTTCAAACCCGAAGCAACTGTTTCACATGCTGATATTTTTTGGTTCATATCATGCCACTGTTTCCAAAGTTGTTGGAAGTTGTAAGGCTTACATATATAATTGGTGAATACAAATAGAATGATTTATTTTTATTTTTTAAAACTAATGTTAGAAAACAAAGTCTAAGGAGTGCAACCTTCTTGAACAGAGATTTATATTAATAATTAAACTTGAAAAGATAGAAGCATTGTTACTGAAAAGACTCATACTGTAATGGTAAGAATTTTAATTTTAATTTCAATACTTTCTCTTTGTTTTGCTTAATTTTTTAATAGAGGGTACTGGCGTGAGGATGAATAACTAATG